>NW_005843259.1:27552-39086 GCF_000455745.1 Alligator sinensis | reverse complement strand
CTTAATTGACATCTTAATTGAATCAATTAACATCAATAGCATGGCGGGCGAGATAGGCGGGCGGTTGCCCAGAGACAGGTGGGCGGGCCATGGAGCGCAGCCCTGAGGAGGCCCCCTGTCACACATACATTGGAAATTTAGCTCTTAATTTTGGAAGAGATTTTAGATAGGAGATCGCATTCCAGTAAAAGATTAAAGAGAATATCTAAGGCACAGTCTGAAGACAACACTTAGTTAAATGTCATCGTTAACAAAGATCCTGGATAAGAAAGAAAGTTCTAATGTGGGCAAAATACCTACAAGGGCCTGGAATAAGGACAAAAATGGTCACTTTTGAGAAATACAATAATCCTATAGTTTGCTGCTGAATGCTGTAGTCAATTAATGTTAAGTTTTATCAGTGCTTCCCTGTTAAAACAATATCCTTTCTGGAACTTCCACAAAAACACAAACACACACACTACAATCTCTCTCTCACACAGAGGTGACATACTTGAATACAGCATGTGCCACAAAAAAGTCTATTTTCCTGATAGTGATGAATGATACAGCATTGAGCACTAACCTGTGACTCAGTCAGTGGCCTTTATTCCCCACCATTAATACAGATATCAAGCTGCCTCTCTTGGTTTAGAGAGAAGGACCACCAGATTAAATTACAACCTTGCATTTAAAAATCGAATGCAAAGTATAAGCAGTGACCAAGCAAATGAAACGGGCATCATGAAGATGCTAATGGCACATTAAACAGAAGGACATGAAGCTATATATCATATATTTCACAGGCGCAAACAAAAAGGGGAATTCATTAAAACTAAGCACCAGAATAAATGATCACTGAATAAAGATAAAGGACAGACATTAGAACACAGGTAAGAGAATTTTTTTCACAGAAAAGCTACTTCCTTTCTGACCTCACAATTCTCATGCTCAAGGGAAATTTGCAAAATACTTCCAAAAGCCACCTGGGAACACAAATTCATTAGCCTATTGGACACTAAGAGCAGGAATTTAACACAGAAAATGACTTTCATGGCCCATTATAATCTTCCTGATATTTGCTGATCTCTGTACTTCACACATGATAATGACCTTCATGAATAGTCCTGCAATTCAGGTTTCCACGGCATCTCTCATCTGGTTGGCTATCTGATAATTTCTCTTATCTCCTACTTGTATTTACATGGAGTTTTATACAAGACCTTATTCCATCTACTATTTAGCACTCTATGTATGGAGATGTCTGCATCTCTCCCAGGGACCTGCGGAAGGGTACTATGATACCTGAAAGCTTGTCTAAGTTTATCCCAACTGTGCAGTTGGTCCAAGGGGATCAACGAGAGCCAGTTCCACATAGTGATCCCTGGTAAATCTCTGATGGACAAGAGCTCCCAAATTGACAAAAACACCAAAGTGCACAAAGATAAAGATATGGACACCATTTTTGTCATACAAAAGTTGGTCCAATAAAAGATACGACCCACAAAAATCCTTGTCTCAATGAAGTTAATCTTCTTCTTCTTCCTTCTTCCTATAAAGCATGAGAGGTGTGGGATTAATACTGGTTTTGATGAGCATATGAAGCACAGTTGCAACTGAGTTATCCTATTTGTGAGTGTTGAAGGAATTAACATTATCTAACAATTTGGACAGAGCTGGCAGCAAAAAGAAAAAGACTTACTGGACATCATACATTTTCAATTGAGAATTGCTCCTCCATACTTAACCTTGCTGTTATTATCTAAAAATAGAATGTTATTACATTAATCAATGATTCAGTTCATTAAAATGACTCTTATTTACTAAAATTAGCCAAGTGAATCTACAATTGCAAAATAAACTTGTTATGGAAGAAACAAATATTATTATTGTGTCTTGTTTTTACTTGCAAGATATTATTACTTTTACAACTGTTTCCCTTCCCAGATTACAGCTACATCACTTAGATGTTAATGTAGACATATAGGGTGTTAATTACAATAAACAGACCTCAAAAGCCTCCTAGATAATTATAGTCCTGTATAATGAAGTTTGTTCTTTATCCCCTCCTACAGGAAGTTTCATTATCCCAGCATTATTCTGCACACAAAAAAAGAATTTCCTGAAGGTGACCTTTTTATAGGCAGTAACCATAGTAACAGATTTCCAACTGCTAACCCTGTGACACTGCTTGTACATTGCAAATGTTACAGGGAGGCTGAGGATTGATGTTTTAGCTTATCCACTAGAGACACTAGCTGCATAAATACTCATCTACTGAAGAGTAGCATTGTTAAAAGAAATTTAATGCCACATTCACTGCTCCCTAGCTAATCAAGTAGTAATTCTTATTTCACAGCCTCTGACTGCCCAGAAGTAAACAACAACTAATGTTAAATTACAGTTTTGGCAAGACAGTGTTGTAGAAGGGGAAACAAGGATCTGTTTCTTGCCCCTCTCTTCACAACGCCATCTAACAAGTCATAGAGCAAAGAATTATCACCACAGGGCAGATTCTAATTTCAAAGTATGTAAGTCCAGAGCAACTCCGCAGATGTCAATAAATTATTTTGGATACAGACAGTGTCAGGGATTAGAATACAACCTAAATCTTCCCCCATTAGCCTTAAGAGAAAGTTATTCACCTGTCAAGAAAAAACTGTATAGTACTTTGATTATAGATTTGGCCATCTATACACTTCAGTTTGTGCCCTTTCTGAAATTCTGAAATATAGTGCATCACTACCCATCTATCTCCATGCCCATTGCCAATCAACATAATGCTTCCATAAACACGCAGTGAACAGAGAGTACTAATAAACTGAATGTCAACTAGAAAAGAAAATATCAAGAGGCAAAAAGCATCAGCTGATGTACAACTTTTAAAATCACCTGTCAGAGCGGATCAGTTACATGATCTAAATGAGCCCCCACCAAAGTTTAGATGAATAAGATTCATTCTGTGTAGCTTTTCCAGGTTCCACAATTTGTACTGCATTGAGCCTCGCATGACAACATAGGTGCTACATCAAGCTTCTCATGACTAATACCTCAGCAAAGCTAACGTGAAAAGGCATGGAATTTCATCCTCCAAATGGGATAAAATGTTAACAAGAGATGAATCCTCATCTTTCTCCTTCATGAAGTTCCCTTCCCCCACCTATGGGAGGCCAAGAACATCATCTAAAAAAAAGCTATACAAAAAACAAAACACGCAAGAGGTAATCGACATTTATTTTCCTCTTCTCCAATTAGCCTTGGTTTAAGATAAAATACCAAGAAACAATTTGGATAACTTTTGCAAGGAAAGCAAGTTCTATCAATTGGCTCATAGGTAGTTTTTAATTTAGAAGGCACAGGTAAAAAGCAAAGGCTCAGCTGTACAAAAGTCGTGTGTGAAGTAAAGTTTTAACTGGAAACTTTTCTTCAGTTCTGAGAATTATAAATAAAAGTTACTTTTTGTCTGGAAGAATGAACTAATGTGATTCTGTTTTTCCTAAACAGAAACATGTCCACATGAAGGTCCTGGGCTCCAAACATCTTCTGTTTCAAACTGGAAATTCATAGCAGGTCCATATTTTTTTTTTATAATCAACTGAATAAAAAGTCATTGAGCTATCCACACCCTGATTTTGAAGACAGTTTTGATTTAGATCTTACCTGTATGGCTTTGGTCCACAATCGTGTGTTGCCAGTCTATCTGGGTTACCCTTAGAGAAAGATAAGCTTGAATATAACCAAAGAAATTCCACTTGTAATATTTAAACTAGGAGGTGCATTATAGCTTTATGAACAGGAACTTCCTGTTAAATTTATCAGATTATTGTTCCCTTATATTTAAAATCCTGCTTCTGGTGTTTGTCAATATCTGATACTTAAAGATGAAGTCCCATAATGCCTGTGTCACATGACTCAACAAGGTATTTAAGAATACAAGCAGTCTTACCAAAGTCAATGGACAAGTACTGTGTTTACTTGAATCCAAGACTAGGTTTTCCCCACCAGTCAGCCTAAGGGGAAAAAAACTTCATCTTGGATTCAAGTACTGGCCCAGTGTAGGCAGCAGCTCAGCTCCAGCTAACAGCCCTGGAATCAGGGTCAAAGCCAGAGCTAAGTCACCACCTGCCCCAAAGCAAAATGACTTGTTCGCAAGGGAATGGGCTCACAGCCAGGGGAAAATGGGAAAGACCAGCCTCTGCAGCTCAGGGGAAGCATGGGAAAGACTGTGCAGCTTACCCCAAGGACCCAACTGCCCCTTCTTCCCCTTCCCTTCTGCTCTGGCTCCATTCCCTCCAGCCTGAACCCAGCCTGGCTGGGAGCTGCTGCTGCTTCTCCCTGGTCAGGCTGAGTACCCTGGAGCCAGAGCAGAGTGGCAACAGAATTTATATATAGCACATACTTTTCCAAGTATAGAATCTAATTATTGTGAGGTTGTCTTAAATTCAGTCATCTTGGATTTGGGTAAATGTGGTACTTACATGTTTAAGAGCTGTATCAGATCAGTATGCTAGACAGTTCTATTGTCCTGCATACCAGCAAATTCTTTCCTAATGCCCATGGTGAGCAATGTGCAGTTCATGATCCTGATCCCTAATCATTTCTTATCACAAGGCACATAACTGGTCACAAAATAAGCTGGCCTTTTAAAACCTATCCACATGATTTGATTAGAGAAACTAGATGGGAGTGAATGCACAAAGTTGACTAGATGCTGCAAGAAATACTTTCCCCAAGAACAGCTGAGGAAGTGAAGGAACAACTAGATATAGATAACTACGTTGGGCCTCAGGGGAGAAGTTCAGAAAACTAAGTGGGGAGAAGGAAACAGGAGAGAGAGAAAAATCACATCTAACTGATTAAATTAACACCAACCATAGGAGCACAGCACATTTCTTCTCATTTTGCTCAGAAACTACTTGAGCTGGAAACAGAAATAATGAGGAAGCTTTTCTTAGTTGTGTTATTGTGTCTGGAGAGAGAATGTGAAATTGGCTAGGGACTGAGAGGAACAGACTAGGGACAACAAAACAAGGAGAGGAGACTACATGAAAAAGATGAGAGCAGGAGGGAAGGTTACCAGCCTAGCTGCCTTTCAATCAGCTCCAAAGTACTGTCATCTCCACAGCACCCAAAAACCTGCTATTCAATTCCTAGTCAGAATGAGAGATGCAGATGTATAAACAACAAGAGCAAGAAAGGCAAAGGCTGCAGTAATATAGGCAGTAATGACCACAAGAGAGACAAGTCAAGAGCCTCCTGGGCACAAATAGCAGCTTTATCACCTGCTGCATTTTCATCTTCACCAGCCTCAAAGCAACAGAAAAAGTAGCTTTGTCTTCATGGCATCTTAAACCTAAAATTTTTTTTCCTTCCTTAAAGTCACCACCTACTGATTTTATGTCCGGTTTTAATAGTAGTTTGCATTGTATAGGACTTCATAGCAAGAGCCACACTAATAGCCCACAGAGTCAATGTCATTAAGAGCTTCTGCCCGGCTATGGGAGGGCAACAATCCATGTTAATCTTCCACAATGATTTTCAGTTAGCCTTAGCACCTGGATGCTAGTTCTGACTGAACCCCTACCTCCCCTTCCCTGCCCTCCACCTATTCCCTCCTCCCCCCAAAGAAAGAAACTACAGCAGGGGGTAGTATCACTGGAACTTATTGGCCCAGAATATGGCTTATCCACCCCGCCCCGCCATATTCCCCAGATCACTGGTGGCTGCCAGTGCTGTCCCAGAGGAACATACAGGGAAGGAGAACTTGGCTGTCTGGCTGCCGCCACCACTGAGCTGTAGCTGCTCTCCAGACAGCTCACAGGCAGAGAGCAGCAATGGGAATCCCAGTTCCCCTTCCTTGATTGCTCCATTGGGGCAGCACCAGCAGCCAGCGGTGAGCCAGAAGATGGGGTGGGGAGGGGGGATCTAGGGTGCAGGGGACAGGGGTCTGATCTGTGCCAGCAGGGAATAACAGTGGGGGATGGCATGCCTAAGCTTGGCTGGAGGGGGAGTGGGGAGGTGAAGGATGGTAGCTCAATCCAGAGGGTACAGGGTGGAGGGCAGTGGGCCTGATACAAGCTAGCAGGGAAAGGACAGATCATGATCCCGGGCTCCCCCTGCACCAGCAATAAAGTATGATGGGACCCAAGGTATAATCCCACAGTCATGCCTCCTGTCATGAAAAACTGAAAAGATAAGAGGCCCTGAGAAGTTTTGGAGAGAGACAAAGCTGCTGGTTTAGTTAGAGTTAAATAAACATTTAAAATTTCTCATAGCATAAATAAAGGACCTGGAAGAGAAGTTAATGCAGCACAGTATCCATGGAGGTTACATTAATGTTGAGACTGTCACTAACCTGCCTGTCACAAGAGACAATGAAGGGGTACAAAGAGACCTTGAAATGTGGCTGCCTCAGCCAGTAACCTGAGTACACTACCCTGCAAGTATGTCCAGTGGAGAGATGACATCAGGCTTAATAAAGAGATGGAGAAGCTGAAGAAATTAAAGAATGAAGCCAGATTCCTGAGATGCTACAATAATGAGCTGTTGTCTATATGCTTCCAAAATGAACAAGACTATATTTACTGTGACCTGAGAACTGTGGGGTCCCAAAAGTACTGGAAAAAAAAACACAGGTCCATGTGACAACACAGGGAACCTCAGGCACTAACTGAACATTGCATATTTGAGCAACAGTATCTGCATTCTATTAATACTGTTTACGAATTATTAAGTCTGGCTGGGAAAGAAAGTTGTGGGAAACAGAGCCTTTAAGAGGCCAGCTATATTATGCAGAAGCTTGTGTTATGCAGTGCTGATCAGTTAGAACTTGGACACTGTACCATGCAAACCTCTGTCATAGCCTCTTTGGTTGCAGGTTATTTTTATACAAACACAATGATCCCAAAAACATAAGAGTAGCACTTGTTTATGTATGCTTGGGAAGGTTTATAGTAGGCAGACAGAAAGGATGGAGAGAGATGCTCTCTAGAGTAGAGAAAGCTCTGTTAGGTCTGTTCTGTATACTCTCCAGGCCTATAATATGTTATTGAAATTGTTTGTATAAATTTTGTAATAGCCATCTACAATTCAAGGAACAATATAGATGTCATATATAAATTATGAAGAGTTATAAAGATGAGTAAATAGGAAGGATAGGTATTATGGCGATGGAATCCAAAGCAAGGAAGCTATTACAGAAAAGGATGGAGAAAATCACAAAAGAAAAGAAGCCATGAAAAGCTTGGGTTGGCATTAGAACAAAATCTGAATATTTTTAAATTGACATTCACCCACTACAATAAACTATGGGCTAAATTTCCATGTAACTCAGATTATTTTTTAGGCCCCCAATGAGCCTCATATTCAGGGAAGCTTATCACGGTGCTGAGCTCTTTGGAGAACATAACCCCTAGTAAAACAATACGTGTTTCTGAATGTTGAACCCTTTTTAGTTTGGCCCCATATACAGCTATTGAGCAATTGAGAATTTAGCCTTCCATTTTATTCCGTTTATTTGTTGAGGACAAGAATATTTCAAATAATGAAACTTTGTGCACTACAACAAATTTGATTGTCTTGGAGTTGTATTATCTTCCTGATCCATCACACGTGAAGGAAATGGCATTCCAGAACAAAAAGGTACAAAGACTTGAGAGCTATGACCTGCATTGACCAACCAACAACTGAAGAATGAGTACACTGCCTATAAAGAAGGGAACGGTCAAGTTTCATGTGCCAACACAGACCATAAAAGGATAACCCTAGTAACCTTTCCATCTTCTACAGAAAATAATTATGAGAATTATATAGGCAGCATACAATTAAACTCACTTGAAAAAATCTTTTAAAGGAACACACCTTATACCCATTGTAAACAGAAATATCTTACATCCCCTTCAAATAAGGATCGAATAAAGGAATATCTATGCTGGTGAAACAATGACTTCTGCATGAGGATTTGTGTTTAAACAGGTTTCATTGTACTTCAAATAGTAGAAAAATGTCTTTTGGCATAGTCAAGGATGCAGAGTCCTCCGCAAAAACCATCAACAAGTTGCACTATTATGAAACTGTTCCTGAAGAGCAATGTCCTTAGTAGGATAGCAAGCCAAAAAGAGTCTATGCCTGAGGCTCCCTCCCCACCTTTGGTATGTTAAAATTAAAAAGAAAAATACACAGGAAAGCTAGTACTAAATAGCTAATTAAAAGAAATGTCCTCTATGCTTTTTTTTCTTTTTTTTCTTCAAGGACAAAAAATCCTCATATACAGCATCAACGAGCTGTGCTGTTATGGAACTATTTCTAACTTAAGCATGCCATTTTTATTTGATAAAATTCAGTGCTTTTACTGTCTAGCTGGAGAACTCTTCTAATGCACTTTAATGTTTTTGAGCTAACTAGGAAAGGAAAGTGTGGAAAGATCCAATCAACTTGGATGTGAAACATATGAAATTGTATTCTATATAAAATCATAGAATACAATTTCATATGGAAAGTGAAGTGACTTGATAAAATTCTACTCTGAAACCAGTTTGTGTTCCATCTACTTTCACTCAGGCATTTCTTTTTTTTTCATCATAACTCAGTGTTGCTAAGATTACCAATTGATCATTTCCCCCTTGGTACTTTTGACTAGATCTCAGACATATTGTGTAAGCAATACTGCTAATTATGATGGGTTAAAATTGCCAGTATACGCAAAACTAGGTCCCAAAAGATCTGGAAACCCATTCTTGGTGTTTAATATCTTTTATTAAAGAAAACTCAGCCATGATACCCTTGAACTCAAAGAACTACATGATTTTTTTTTTAAAATACAGAACCATAAAAAAATCTACCATAATTTCCTAAAGACTTTATTATTTATATAGGAGTATAAGTATCCCTATACTCTAGGAGTAGCAGTAACACCAGTGCATGGGTTTTTACAGATGCTAAATGTGCAATAGCCTAATACTACTGTGCAGTAGCATAATAGCATGGGTGTTGCCTGGCACACTACTGCACAGTGTTATTAGGCTACTGCACAGTTAGCGTCTCATGTAGAGACCCATAGAAGACAAAAAGTCAGATCCTATTCCACCCATTAGTCATGTAAATAACCTGGGCTCTGTTTCACCTTGCTAAAGTCTCTGAAGAATCCATGAATCCATCTACTTTTTATAACACATTGTCCTTTTAGCCTTAAGGATAGTCGCAAAAAAGTAGCAAGAAGAAAACCCCACCCACCTTTTGTGTTACCATTTTTCAAGGGCTCAAGGAGGGTGGAGCTGAATTACATTCAGGTACCTATGCCTGCTTAGAAACCTAATAGGCACAATAGTATCTGGACCAAAGTCTCTTTTGAAAACAGCCTAATTTGAATTCTGTACTATACAGTATGTTCATAGGTTAGTCAGTAGTTTTAATTCTTTCTCAGAAAAAAAATCAGTTCCAGTGATCCACTCTTCTTGGAAACTTTTGGTCCCAGTAACTATATGGCTGAATATATATTTAGTGCCCTATTGTTATCCATTTTATCATCTACATGTTTCATATATAAGCTTCAAAACAAACAAAGCTCTTTGTTCATACCATGAGATCACAAAAATGTAATTCATGAGCAAAATGATTCATGTTAATTGAAGGGCTCGACCTCCTTTGCCCTATCTCAGTGGTGTGGTTTCTCTGTTCCAATGCCTACATATCTTTTAGGGGAAAGATGGTTGTTTAAGTAGGAATAAGGCTATTCAGATACTACATGGAATTCTCAGTTTCCCTGGATGCTGTCAATCTGTGGATATGGGATAGAAATGATACTAGTCCATGCAGCATGGGTGCCACAAGTGGCATTGGCAGACTCAATATATGGTGCACAACAGACTGGTGAGGAGGCAAGCAAAACAGTGGTAGATAGAACAGTGCAGCAAATTAGACAGAGCAGCAAATTAGGCAGGGATCATGGGTAGGGAGCAGAAAGCAGAGCAGCAGATCAGGCAGTGGTACCAGTCTGCCACAAAGGGTCTTGGCCTGCAGCCCAGTCCTAGTCCTGATCTGGCATAGCGGATTCAGAGCCACAGCCCAAGCCAGGTCCAGAGCACCAGGTCCAGGGCTACATGCCATACCTAGCCCCACACTGACCCAATCTGATTGATAGGGCTGTGTCTTCCATGGTAGAGCTCCCACCGTAGGTCTAGAAATTTGGCAGCAGGGAAGCAATAGCCACAGTTAACTGCCACGGCTCCCAAAGCTGCAACAATAAATGTTGCTCCTGCTCCCCCTGTACCAGATTTCTGGACCTGTAGGGATCATTCTATCTTGCATATAATGCACAACTCGATTTCAGCTGGTATGGACAGGGAGAGAAGATGCAAGTTATGCAAGAAATTATGGTACATATTCCCTTTCAGAGAAACGACAGTATTGGGCCATCACACACTTTAAGCCACCCTAAAAACACTCTTAGGCTAATATCAAAGAATTTTAATCCAGACTCATATTCAACCTGTATACAAATCCATTAAGAAGGATACTCAGATGGTTTCCAGATGATACCTTCAATATAAAAATAACACCTCACTCTCTCCAACTTAAGTTACCTAAATCATACCATTGGGCAAATTGCTTTCTTACATAATTTAGCTTGAGATTTGGCCTTCACTACATTAGCCCTCAGATGATGGAATATTCACCACATCAGTAGTTATTCAAGGCAGCAATGGACAATCTTTTATCAGACTAGAACATAAAAAAAATTATTTTATGTACATCCAATCAGCCTGAATGTACCATATGTTCCACACCACCATTCAGAATTTCAATATGGAATACAGGCGGGCTGCTAATAAATGAACTACAGTTAAAAAATTATGCTTCCAGTTCATCAAAGCATCCTTACACAGGAGAACACTGAAACATGCAAGTAACCAAGTATGTGTTTATATAGTTACCTAAAGTCAGACCTGTTCACACAAGTTATCCAATGAGTGCTTTCAGAGAATAAGGCTAAGTCTGAGAGACAGTATCTTTGTCCCAACACACTCACCTCTATTCACAGAACATCAACAGTGGAGAGGAAGGAAAAGCCTCAGAAGAGAAAAGAGGACAAAATGAACTAACCTTGAGAGAACAAAGCAACAAAGGGACTGCAAGGAAGGGAAAGATGTATTCATATCCATGGTTGACATTTTACATGATATAAGCTACTCCCTCTACTAAGGAGACTTTGAGTTTTACTACACTTTAAATAACTTTTATTGAAAATTATAAAATAACTAACAAATTGCCCATCAAGAATGACAAGGGCGGGGGCAGGCAGGGATAGAGTGCCGCCACCCACCACCCTGCACCACCTCCATCTTTCAGACGCAGGAGGGAAAGCTTGCATGTAGCAGCTGCTTCTGCCACCCCTACCCCGCTCCACATCCACCCCACACCCCGCCTGAACCCCCTACCCCATGCCTCCCATCCCAGTACATGGCGGTGGGTGATCCGTGTCTGGCCGTGGGCCCTTCCATGCTCCGTGTCTGGCTGCACGCCACTGCCCCTGCTCCACATCTGGCCCAATGCCACCC
>NW_005843259.1:0-27518 GCF_000455745.1 Alligator sinensis | reverse complement strand
GCTGCACGTCTGGCCCCGCACTACCCACCCCTCCCCCGCACTTTGCATCCACCTGGCCTGCTCTGTCCGGCCTGTTCTGCTGGAGCCACACCCCACCCATCATTCTTGATGGGCATTCTTGATGAAGTCATGCCCCACCAGAAGCCACACCCCCTGAGAGCATTACAGACAGACAGACACACAGACAGATGGACTAAGCCCTTTATATGTATAGAATGGGCCTAATTCATTCCTAGTCACATCAGGTGCTCAGCAACTCAAGGCTATTTGTCCAGTGCTACAGTATGGATTTAACATGGAAAACTTAAAGTACTTTTAAGTTGGAAAGTTTTAAGTTAATAATTGTGTCTAACTTTCTGAACATCATTAACAAACTATATTGAAGTGGCTGATTTAAAAACTTTTTTCATTGCAAGCATGAATATAAGCAGCATACAGTTTTTTATTGTTTAAAGTATTTTTACATATTCATGCCAAACTTTCTACACTTTTAGTCCAAGAGTGCCAGCAGTGTGCTCTGGAAGATCTCATGGGATTTCTGGAGAAACAAAAGATGTTGCTTCTCCACATCTCTCACAACTGACCTAGAATTCAGTTCAGAATGAGATACCCCGCATCTTATATCCTCCAAGTTTTAGTTCCAACTCACTAGGAAATGAAAAGCAAATGAAGAATAAAGCTAGCTAGCACCGCCAAAAAAAATTTAACAGGATGGCATACGACATTAATGTATCTCCTCCCACTCATATTTTATCTAAAGGGAAGTTCATCCCTTGAATATATGCAATTTATCACTGAGGACAGCCAGAGAAACATTTTCTGGATGATTTAGACCATGTAGAATTTTTTTTATATTATTAGGTTAACAGAAGAACAAGTATTTTGTTACTAAAAGAATTTGAAAGTGTTTTTTCTGCTTTTATATTCTGCGCATTCAATGTATACACACACTTAAAAATGAGAGATCCAAAGGGTCAAAAACATTTACAATGTGATTAGCAGAGAACTGTAGTTATAAAATAACTTATAATGCAAGGTATGAAAAACAAAACACAAAAAGAAATGGAAGATTCCTGGACTAATTCTTAGAAGTAGGAACCATAATGTATCATTGGGGGTAGCAACTAGCTTGATATTATATGCATATTTGACTATGTTTATTAGCCATTGCATAAAGTTTCCTATGATATACTGAAACCTACTAATTTAGAAAATACAGGACACAAATGGAACGTCTTGCTGGATTTATCATTAATAGGAAGGAACTGGTAGAAAAGAGAGTGTCAGCCTTTCAGTCACAGTAAGAAATACATTCACAGAATGAAGCAGTATAAGGACATTAGGTTTCAGATAAGCAAATATTGGGGAATTAACACGGTACAAGAGGATGACAGGAAGTGTTAAAATGAGTGATGGAGAAAGCCATGCAATACTAATAAAAGCCATAAGAAAGGCGCAATAGTCTAAAAATGCTCCTAAAAAATTACAGATGCCCAGGCCAAGAAGCAGCTAAAATTGCTTCATGAGAGCCACAGAAGATTACATGTGTCGGGACCCAGGGCAGCTGGCCAGCAGCTCTCCCTGACTCCCACCCGGGCAGTTAAGGGTCCATCAGGCGGGTACTTGTGACACTTGGAGTGGAATTAATTAGGCGGACGCTTATCAGTTATAAAGCAAGATTATTTACTCACGCCGTCAAGGTGGTGAAAGACAGAGGTCATAGATACTTGGTTAGTTACAGCTTATAGGTCATAGGTCGGTCTGCATAAGAGTTCGGTGGTCAGGCAGAGAAAAGGTCAGGCCGGCAGGTCGTTGATTTACGTCTGAGATTGGGTCGAGATGCGGGGAACTGACAAGTGATCAAATTGTCAGTTACTCTGACGCATACGTTCAGAGGTCTCCAGGTTGCGTGTGTGGAGGTCTCCCCTTCTTCACGGAAGTGAAGACGGGTTTTATTTGTGTAATAGCCAATTGGTTTTTGCCACGTCATAAATTTAATTAGAATTGCCAATTATCTAGCGGTTTTGCTAGGGTGTTATTTTAGGGCTACTCCCTGTTTTACTCTGACCAGTTATAATGATTTATGTAAAGCAAAGAAGGCAAAAGTTTTTATCTCTGTTAGTGGCGCAGAAATAATTTTCTTTTTGACATGCGCAGCAAAAAAGCGGGTACTATCATTATTGTTACCCTTAGTTAACCTAGTGCAGAAAAAAACTGTTTTGAATGGTTTTTTACTTGCTTGTGACATGGGCACTACTTAATTGGGTTGTGACAACATGCTTATCCAAGTTTGGTGTGTTCAAAGGTAAAAAGCCTACAGGGAATAAAGGGGAATGCAAATAAACTAAAATAACCAACTTTATAGCCTTGTAAAGGAAGTAAGGCCAGCAATGAAACAGATTTAATTGCAGTCAAAGGTATTAAGGGATTTTATACTTATACAGGCATTCCTTGACATAAGACGTTTCGAGTTACAATGAACAGCACTTACAACGTTTATAAATTGACACCCTGTTTTGACTTTATGACATCAGTTTTAACTTTATACGCTTGATCTGATGCCACGCCATGCCAGTGAACAAGTTCACTGCATCGCCCATCTCCCTGAAGAATATCTGTCCAAACTTCCTTGGACACTTTCTTTAAGAAAGCAAATAAGACTCCAGAAAAGCCTGCAGCCAAGACTCCTGAGAAGACTCCAGCCAAGAACCCATTAAAAAGTCCAACCAAGAGCCCTTCAAAAAGTCCAGCAAAGTCACCTCAAAGAAGCCCTTCCAAATCAATATGATTGTTATTTATAATATAAATACATTAATGTAGCTATATTACTCATCTGTAATTGATTGAGTACAAAAGTCTGGGTTATTTTTTATGAAAATAGGGTATTAGGCCATGGTTCAGGAACCAATTCTCCATTTGTAACATTGTTCCTATGGGAAAATCGGTTCTGAGTTACAATGTTTTGACTTAAGACACGGTTTTCAGCAACCAATTGTGTTATAAGTCGATCAATTAAGAAATACTGGAGTAAAATATTAATAAGTCAAGATAGGTAAGGTACAAAACTGCCATTTTAACTCCAACTTACTTGAACAGGGCTGTCCAAGTAATGGCCTGGGGATCACATGCAGTGCCTCAAATGATTAGCTTGCAGCCTACAGGCTCCTGGCTACCCCTGCCCCTTCCCCCATTGCTCCTTCTGTAGCAACCAGGAGGAGTCTGGAGTGCCCAAGTTTCATGTACAGCAAAAGAGGGAACTGGGCTGCCTTTGCTACAGGTGGACAGTGAGTACAGCTAGGATGGGGGCTGGGCAGCCCACCCTTCGACCCCCCTCCCCTGTACCATGCAGGGAACTGGGCTAACTGGGACCTCTTACAAGACATGCCATTCATCATTTCTCCACCCAACCATAGTTGCAAAGAAAATGTTTTTATCCAAAGGTCAAAAAGCAAAGCATTGCATTTACTAGAATAATTTTTTATTTAGATGACCGTACACTCCCACAAGGATAACACACACGACTTTTAAGAAATTGGAGCTCCACTTTCAAAAGTGTTTGACTTAGGAAAATCCATAACCCCAATGGCTACTCCAGATTTTCTTTACATCCCTCTCTTTTTTTCACTCTTTCTCTACCTTCCTTTTCTATTTCCCATTCCAGCCTTTTGTGTATTGGCCACAGTTAATTGTAAGGTATTGATTTACTTATTTCACATTTATTTTAATATTACCTTAACTTTACAGTTTGCAAGTCTTGCTTTTTCTTTTTTGTACATACTGGGTGCATCTGCATGTGCATTTACTGTGCATTAAATTTACTGCATAGTAAATTACTGCACAGTAAGCAGATTTTAGGCCAGTGTCTACATGTGCAGGCATTAAAGCGTAGTAACACTGTGTTTGGACTGATTTGGGAGTAAAGTTAGTTAGACTGACTTGGGAGTAAAGTCCACATACACAGTGTTACTGCACAGTAATGCATCTGTACATGCATTACCGCATAGTAACTAATCGAGTATAAATTTTGCTACCTGCATGATGCAGGTAGCAAATTTATGCCCAAATTGGCATAAGTCACCATAGTTACTGCACAGTACGCATGTGCACATGTAGACACACCCCCATAGTGCGCAGTAATTTTTGGTTACTATGCAGTAACTTAGGTTACTGAGCAGTAAATGCGCATGTGTAGATGCACCCACAGTGTTGCTTAGTAGAAAGAAATGGCTTGGGACTGTGGAGACCTGGATTCTAATTCTGCCTCTGCCACTGACTTGCTGGGTGACACTGTTCAAATCACTTCACATCTGTGCCTCTGTTTACTCCACTGTAAAATGGGGTAATGACAGTGACCTTTACAAGATGGTTTGAGAACTACTAATGAAGACTGCTGTATAAACATGCAGGTATTAATATGTATTTCAGTTGTTGCACACTTCTAGCCTTTAAAATCACCAGCAGAATTAAATTGAGGCCTTGGGATTTATATGCAAGTAAAAGACAAGCTTTGATATTTAAACTATGATAAAGGTGAGCAGAAATACCTCTTTAGAGAAAATTTAGCATGCTTCAAGTATTGGAAGTGGCTATAAACCAACATGTTTGCATTGCTAACTAGAGCAAATGTGGATCAGGAAATTAAAGAACTGTGCAAATATACACAGTGTAGCAAACTGCTGTTTGCGGTCTTATTTATTTCATAAACTTGATCCCTTAACTGGAAGAGAGAGAGAGGTGTGTTGAAACCATATATGCCAACCTAGCTATTTTCTACAGTCCATTAGGCTTTATTTAAAACAAAATTAATTATGCTGCCATTCTAGAATTCTCCCCCAAAGTGCTTTATATTGGCATCAAGGATACACTTGACAATCTTGAGACAAAAATGCCCTTGTCTAGTTAAGTGACTAGTAGGAAATGTGAAGGGGCTGAAGGGAAGTCATTAATTTAAGAACACTGTGAAACATGGAATGGTAATCCTTCTGAAACTAGGTAACATGGCTGCAGGTAGCCATCATCATTGCAGTACTTAAGATCATTATGCAGTACCAACATTCAAATCTACATTTTTGTGTGTGATTCTACTCCAGTTGACAGCTGTGAAAGCTTAAAAGAAAGATGAAGATCTTTAAAGAAAAAAAAGCTGATTTCCCACAAGTTTACAGGCTAAATAAGCTTTTATTAATTACCCCTACAAGTTATGTCCATTTGCTTGTGACATTGGCAGTTTCAATATGGGCATTCTTTTAAAAGGTTCTGATTTAAAATTACTTCTTTTATAGTCCTCATCCCAGTGGCCCAATCTCAACCTGGTCTGTACTTTTGACTTTGAGCCCTGATCCAAATGCATTTCAGATTTAAAAAAAAAAAAAAAAGCAAAATATGGTAAGCCAGCAAAAATGTAGCAGAACAAGCATCTCATCTAACTCAGTACTCTGACTTAAAATCCATCTTGTCCAAAGGTAAAATAACCATCAGAAGATTGGAATGTCACATTGCTTCCAAAAAGACGGTATCCTGTTAACAACCAATAAGTGTTTGCTGTTCTAGAATGAGTGTCATTTAGCACTCAGAGTAAAATATTACATTAACAAAACCAACATACATCATCATTATAGAATCATAGAACCATAGATGCATAGACAAGTAGTATTAGAAGCGACCATCTAGCCCAAAACCCTGCTGGATAATCTCTGTCCAAATAATCCCATGCAAATCCTTCTGAAAACTACACAAATTAATCCTATCACATAGCTACAAGGCACATTGCCCAAAGACACCAAAAGCCCCTAACCTGAAAAAATAATGAAGTGGGGAATAAGAAAGGAGGGGAAGTATGCAAGGATGTTTTCCAGTTTATGTCAGAGATGTTACCTGGTCTGTATCAAATCCAGGAAGTGGAAACAGCAAGCACTTTTCTGAGACTACATCTCAGTTGATTCCGTTTCAACACCAATCAAACTGTCAATTGACTTATCAGTTTCATAAACTGATGGTTTCATCCACATTTTTTTACCAAGTCATATGACCAATTTCCACATATCAACTATGTTTTCAGCATCATCTTTTTATAAGAGAAGTTCTCCAGCACCCAAACAAGTGTTATCCATGTTACATCCTCTTTGGCATGTTCTTCTGATTGAACAAAATTTTGAAACCTTGTACAGGGCGAATGACTTCACTGAACAAGGCTGGGAAATAATCCATTGCAATTCCCTTCTGGGACACAGACTTTGAGGAAAGTGTGTAACTTCGTGTTACTACATTACAGCTGTGGAAACAAAAAATCAACTATATGTCAGTGTTCTGGGGAAGTTTAATTCATTAGTATTTGAGAGTGTTTATAGTGTCTTTGGAAGGAAGACACTAAAACATTGCAAAAGAAGTAAACACCATACATTGTAACCTGACAGAATGAATGAGGCTGTGGGGCTCAGGGAGAAGAGAAGCATCAGATCATATGAACAGCCATATGGGGTCAGATCAAAGGTCCATCTAGTCCAATATTCCATCTTAAGACAGCAGTAAATAGCAGATGCAGTTTTGGCAAGATGCTGGAAGGAGGCTGCTAATCCACCACCAATAACCCTGGCTTTTCTGTGGAGGAGGAATAATAATGAATTGAGCCTCTGGAAAATTGTGACTTTTGCCATGTTTGATAATTAATCAAATGCTAAAACACCTTGAGAGAGGCTCCTGCCCTGACTGCAGGAACTTCTTTAGAACAAAAGGAATCTTCTAATATGCAGCAGCATTTTTAAAGTGTGATAGCAGTAATATATTGGGTGGGAGGTTGTGCACTCCACTAATGAGACAAAACAGAGATGTCGCAAATCCCACTATGGATTGTGGGTTTTGTGAGGTACCCCAGCAACCTCACAAAACTTTCTTGGCTAGGGGCAGAAGTTATACATAAACAAGTATAAGTCATCAGAAACCAGTTTAAACCTGCAACAGAACAGAAGTTAGAAGTTCAGCACACAATACACTGGTTTCAAAAGTTTAAGATTAACCTGGATGGAGACAGCATCAGACTCAAACTAATTTAGGTTAAATTGGTCTTTGGAATTTCTGTCCCAGATCCCCTTCTAACTCAAGTTATGTCCCAGTCCCCCAGCATCCCAGGATGCATTCCCCCCACCACCCCGCCTCCACTAACCCCTCTCGCAGCTTTGGCTCCTGAGCTGGGGACAGCCTCATCCCAGGGCTGTCACAGAGCTGAAGCAACAATGTCTAAGCTCCCCAACCTAGTCCTGCTTGTACCTGTCATCCCTGTGGGGCAGCTGGGGGGACACAGCTCCCCAGCCCTGGCCCCCAAATCCTGGTCTCTGAGGGTTGTCCATCCCCCACAAGACAGGCCAGTGCAAGCACCCCCCTCCCAGGCCCTGTCCCCAAGCCAAGCATCTGCCCATGTGAGAGGAGCTCCAGGCTCTTGGAGGTTTCCCCTGACCAGCTGGGATCCCCCCCATGCCCTAGTCTGCCCAGCTGCAGAGGGGCAGGGAGTGCTGAGGTTGGGGTGGGGGCTTTTGTTCCCCGCTCCTTCCTGTGTGTTAGTGACTCATGCTGTGTCAGCTATGAGGGGCCAGGGAATAACACCCCCCCCCCCAGTAGCTGGACAGACTAGGGCTCAGGGAGATCCCCAGGCTTGGGGGCTGGCCCAGGAGAGAGGGCTCCTTTCCCCCTCTCCTATGTGCATCAGTGACTCGCACTGACCCCATCCCGCAGAGGGGGAATTACCTTTGCGCCCCCCCCCACAGGTGAGCAGACCAGGGCTTGAGGGATCCCAGGCCAGGCTGCGTAGAAGCATGAGGCTCCTCCTGTGGCCAGATGTCCAGCTCAGGGGACTAGCACCAGGAGTGGGGCTCTTTCCCCGCTCACCCCACCCAGTGGGGTTAGGCTGGAAGACATTCTCTAGCACCCTATGCCTTCTGGTCTAGGTGAGTGCAGACTTCTGCCCATCTTTCCCAAGTGAAAACTGAATCAGTTCATTATTGGCTCGATCTACACATCTTAGAGAAACCTACCAAGGTTGAATCAATTCCATCTCAGGCTTTTTGACTGTCTGTACTTAGCCCTTGTGCTTATTTTACTGGTATGACGTGTGGTTGTGTTGGAAACCCAGTATGATGCTGCATTTATGTTACTGTTATCACTGTATAGATGATGTTATTCTTTTGGGTATGTTTTAGTCAGAGGAATTGCGGGGGGAGGGTGCTTGAGGAAAGAAAATAGGTGTAACTGCAAAATATCTCTTGCTATTGTGAAAGTAGGGCAAGGACAATTGCCACTCCCTATCACAAACAGAAGGCGCAGCTGGTGAGTTAGGCACCCAAACTATTTCCTGCTTTTAAAGGGAAAAAGAATGGCACAACAGTAAGAGCATCTGACAGAAACGACCCATCAACCAGAGGAAAGCCAGGTGTCTCAGAGACATAAATTTCTAGAGAATTCAGGAAACTCATGAGGAATTGGGACAATGCTGATGGGGAGGCTGGCTTGGAGATATTGTAAGGGCTGTCTTTGGGTTTTCCTCAAGCTGGAGAGGAATCCATGGCCCCAGCAGTCAGGGTTGGTAGAATCAGTAGGAAGGCTAATCTCTAAAACCACTGGCAGGACTCTCCGGGAGACAGGTAGTAGCCAGTTTCATAGATTCATAAACTGTAAGGGGCTGGAAGGGATGTTGTACATCATAGGGTCCAGCCCCCTGCACTAGGCAGGAAAAGACAACTGGGGTCAAGTGACCCCAGCGAGGTGACTGTCCAGTCTCCTTTTGAAGATTTCCAGGGTAGGTGCCTGCCCCACAACTGGAGGGAGTTTATTCCACAGTCTGGACACCCTCACTCTGAAGGAGTTTTTCCTGGAATTGAGCCTGAAGCGGCCTTCCAGGAGTTTGTGCCCATTGCTCTTGGTCTTCCCCAGGGGTGCCCTGGCAAACAGCTGTTTACCGAGTTCTTGATGCACTCCCCTGATGCGATGGTAAGCGCTACCAAACCCCTCTCAGCCTCTCTTCTGTAGTCTGAAGAGGCCCAAGCCCCTCAGCCTCTCCTCATATGGCTTGTCTTGCAAGTCCCTTATCGTATGGGTGGCCCATGGTTCTCAGAGTTGACCCACAAGCAGCGTGTAGGGTATATCAGATGGCCCTCAAAGCCACATGCATCTCCTGCTCCAGCCACTGTAGGACTGTACCACACACAGCTCCCACTCCAGCACAAATCCTGAAATAGTGGAGCTGTTGCTGCTTGCAGCACAACCCCGAAACATCTGCATGCCATTTTACCACTCCAGGCATATTCTGTGTGGGGCCACCAGAGTGAGCAGAGCAGGACTATGATGCATTCAATGCCCATTCCAGGACATACTCATTCCAGCTGGTCATGGTATACAGGGCTAATCTGTGGTTCAATCCAGCCCACAATCCAGCCCCTGGGACCAGATGAATTTGACACCCCAGGTATTCCCCCTGGTATTATATAAAAAATCCTTTTGTTATTTATCTCCTTACTGATTGCCTGTGGTAAAGAGGAATTTCTGGGCAAGTGATAGTCTAGGTTTACCCATTCTATGAAAAGGGGAAGCCAAAAGTTTTTCCACAGCCCAGAGAGGAGGCCACCTAGGGCTGACAGAGATTCCCTTGCTGCATCTATGAGGTTAGTAAAAGGGTAGTGGAGCTGAGGTTTGTGGAGATAAGCATGAACATTGCATGCCTCCTGAGGCTGGGGGTATGGCGAGCTCCCGCAGGTGTCGGTGGTGGGCTGAGCATGGAGCTCCTGCAGGTGGCCCTGGCGGTGTCAGTGGCATCAGCAGTGGCCAGTGGCAATCTGTGACCACCCGCAGACACCGCCAGGAGCAGTGGCCAATCTCAGGGGGTGTACCACCAATCTCAGGTGTTACACGTGCAGCCGCATGCACCCCCTATTCATTGCTCTGGGAAATAAGGAGTTATCAGAGGGCAAACCTTGTTCTGTTCCTTGGGACAAGTAGCAGGAAAGCAGGAAGAAACTTAGGATGCTGGGAGTGGCCCCTGGAGGGGTTTGCAACAAGAGGTAGTTTAAAAACCAATTTAAAAATATGATATACAATACAATGCATTCTGTGGTATACAATGCAGTGCAATGACTCCACCCATTGTGTCAAATGATACTTTCATAAATCTGGAAAGACAACTTTAGTTTATCTTTATAAGCAGAAAAATCTTAGCAGTGCCCAATAAATCACTCTGTGATGTTGTCAAATTACATATTATCTGTCAATAACCTAATAGTTTAACTACATGAACTACTTGCTAAATTTAGGGCATGCTGACATTACTTCCCTGCTGCTCCCAAGACTGCTGCTGAGAAGCGCTTCTTGTCCGTTCACTCCCACTCTGCACATGCCAACCCCATGAATGAGGTTGTGAAGCTGCTTTAAGTGCACTCCCTGCTACCACTCAAAATCTCTGGTTTGGCAAGCAAACAAGCACTAGAGTGGCTTCACTGTCTTCTTGTGGGCTTGGCACATCAAGTGTGGAGGTAGGTGGGTTAAGCATCTCTCAAATGCAGTGTTAAAGAGCTCCAAGAAAGCATTGGAAACATATCTTCAAATTCTTATAATTGAAAAACCTGCGTATGTTCTCTCTCAAAGTTTCCTAAGAAGATAGAAATGGACTCTGAGTCCACATGCAAGGCATCATGGAAAGGTTACCAGAGACTCATCTGACTCTCTAAATACTGTCCCATGCTGCTCATTCATGTGGACAGTAACAGGAGCAACATTGAGCAGATCAGTAGTGACTACATAGCTCTGGGTGCAAGAGTGAAGGGGATGGGGGCCCAAGTGTTCTTGTTGATCCTTCCCATCAAGGGTAAAAACCTGGCTAAGAGCAGATGCATGCTGAAGATAAAGGCGTGGATGGGTAGAGGTGTTGCCAACAAGGCTTTGACTTCTTCAACCAAGGGAGACTGTTGCAAGAAGATGGAGTTCTGGGAAGAGATAGGGTCCACCTATGAAAGAGGGGGAGAGTGTCTTTGCATACAGGCTTGCTAACCTAGTGAGGAGAACTTTAAATTAGATTCACTGGCAGATGGAGACAAAAACACAGAGAGATAAGTAAAGAGCCAGAGAATCACAATAAAAACTTATTAAAGGAAGTAATAATTGTTACAGTTTCAGATACCCTGGAGAGCAGACCTAGGATCCAGAATGACCTGGATAGACTAAATAAATTGTCCACATTCAAACAGATGAGATTCAACAAGAGACAGAATAATTGCATGCATGAATAAAGACTAGGGAATGATTGGCTAGGCTGCAGTACTGCAGAGACGACCTAGGGGTTCATTGGGCAATAAGCTGAATATGAGCTAACAGTGTGCTCTTGTTGCAAAAAAAAGCCAACACCATACTGGATTGTATCAACTTCAAAAAGGCCATTGACAGGTTAGAGAGAATCCAGTGCAGAGCAACAAAAAATGATTAGGGTCCTGGGAAGCAAGACTTATGAGGAAAAGCTGAAAGAACTAGGGTTAGTCTGGAGAAGCGAAAACTGAGGTGGGATTTGATAAGAAGTTTCAAGTACTAGAAGGATGATTATAGATAGGACGGAGATGGGCTTTTCTCTGTGGCCATAGGGATGCAACCCGGGTACACCCAAGGGTGTGCCTATTCTCAATTGAATGGAATGGGTAGGCAGGAGGGGGTGCTGTGAGAGGAATGCCAGACTTTCGCACAGATCCCTCTTTCCTCTATAGAGTTAACCCAAGCCCAAAGTTCTTAACTATATACAATTTATTAAGTTATAATATACATAGACATAAAACTAAATATCATATATGTATATTTACACAGAGAACACTAACCTAAATCCCAATACAACATTTCAATTACACAATATAAGGTGCAAACATGAACAATCTTAATAACATCTATTCCTTAATATAATCCCTGACCCATGGCAAAAGATAGTCCTCCTTCCATTGGGGTCCCTTGCGGGGTGTCCAGGAAGCACCAGGGACCCCTCCCCTTAGGGCTTTGACAGGTGGGTGGGGGGGAGGCTGCTTACCCAGCCCCTTCTCTGGGGTTGCCCACCCCAAGCGTCTTTCCCCTGTAGGACCCAAAGGCTCAATGACTCACGCTCCCACAGGTGGCAGTGGTCAGGGCGCAGCTCAATGGGGTTTCCTCTGCTGGAGCACCTCTCCACCCTGTGGCCCGCTCTGGGCACTGAGGGCTCAGCTACTCTCAGCTGCTGCACTACTGCTGCTGGCTCCTGCATGCTGAGCCTCACACTACAGCACTACTATTCCTCCATGCCTTAGCTTGGCACGGAGGACTCTCTTAGCACAGGCCAGGCCCTTCAGGCTCCAGTCAGCCATTCTCACATCAGGTGGCTAACCTGAGCAGCTTCCGCAACTCCCTAGCTCCCAAGACTTGGGCCCGTGAGCCGCCCTGTGCACCGTGAGACCTGGCCGCTTGCTGGGAGATGGGGCCTGAGCCACCTCATTGTGGCCCCCAAGGCCCTGCTGCTGCTTGCGGCTCCCCAAACCCGGGGCCCATACACCGCACCGTGTGATGGGCCCGAGCAGTCTCACACTGCTCCCAGGGCCAGGTCTCCGCACACTGTCCCTGTGTGCCGTCAACAGCCCGAGCGGTCTTGCATTGCTCCCAAAGCTGCTCCTCCAGTGGCAGCTTCAGGAGTCTTGGGCCTATTGCCCGCTGGGGGAGAGCTCCACAGCTTTTCTTGGCTTCGCTCTTCTTGAGTCCCTCGCTGCATCTGCCCCTCGTGCTGGGCACGCAGCTCCATCCCTGAAGTCTTCCTGACCTGACAGTTTGTTTTCATCAATCAGGTTCGGTGGAGCTCTTCTCCCCCTCCCCTCAGGAAAGAGGCATGACTTTATTTCTCCTGCTGCCTCCTGGTTGTTGGATGGGCTCCACCAATCAAAACAGCAGGATCTCAAGCCTGGGACTCAACCCAAGTTCTGAAAGATGAGCCTGCTAAAGGGACAGAACTCAGAGCAGTGGTCTCAAGCTTCATCAGGGGACAATGTAGGTTGGAGATTAGGAGCAACTTTCTTACCATGAGGGTGGTCAAGATTGAAACAGGTTACCTTAGAGAAATTGTGGAATCTTCATCCTTGGAGATTTGCAAGAACAAGTTGGCAGACACTTGGCTGAGATGGTTCAGTGAGAGATGATCCTGCCTTGAGCAGAGGGCTGCACTAGATGGCCTTGTGAAGTCCTTTCCAGCCCTACTTTCCTTTGATCCTATGGTTATCTTATCAATACAAATTACATGAATGGGTGTGATTTCCAGTTTGTTAGGCTAGTTTCATACCACCTTCAGTATTCTTCCCCTCTCCGCCCCGCAGTATTCAGCTGAACTTGCAAGTCTGCTCGAAACACCCCTATGGAATCCTGTGCTGTCTGTTCCTGCCTCAGTATTACCTCGTTTTATTTCAGTGTGACAATTACTGTTACTAGAATCGTCATGTAGAATGACCTGAAGATGACAGATCTCAGAATATCCTGAACTGTAAGCATCTGTAGAATTCCATTAAAATTAATTACATTCTTAGAGTCTTTTCTTGGATTAAGGCTTGTATATCAAAAAATTTAGCACATAGAAGATTCCATTGTAAAAACAATGGGACTAACTTCATCCCTATTTATGCTTTTGTAATTGCTAATTTTTGTTCAGACATCAGTATCAGTAAAGTGCATAAGCTTTACAGTGAATACTCAACACAAGTCTGATAGTTATTTCCATGTTATACCTTGTAACAGACATATAATATATGCAATGCATTGCTAATACATGACTCCCAGTCAGCTCTACCCTGCTCTGTCTGTCTTTCTAAGGACTCCGTCTAAAGTAACTTCAAGGAGCAGACTTTATGGGGAGAAAAAAAGCTTTTTTTAAATTTAAACAACTCCAAGGTTTTTTTTCTGCAGAAACTTATTGTGACTTGCACCCCAAAATGAAAGATATGAATGCGGTGGAAAATTCAAGTCTAATGGACTCTCAGAGCCAGAAGTTTAGATCAGTGGAAATGAGACATTCCCCAGTTTCCCAATTAAGACATGGTTCTAACCCAGGAACGCTCTCAGATATGAGATAAAAATCACACTGGGTCTACAAACTGTCTTGAGCAATTTTTTGAGTTTTCATTTTTCTGTCTCTCTGAAGCCTGTTCATTTACAAAAGATAAGGAGACTTCTGAGGGGACAAAGTTGAATAATACCACCAATGAAAACTGCAAAGCCTAGGACACAGAGAGTTTAGACAAACATATGTTTATAGCAGTTTCAAGTGGGAATACTCTTGCTCTGAATCGTTTAGCAGCTGTTAAGTTATAACAGTTACATGTGAACAAGCTGGAAACAATATGTTTCCAATGTTGTGCCCATCTTCGACAAGGGGAGGAGAGAGGACCCAGAGAACTACAGGCAGATCAGCCTGACCTCAATCCCAGGAAAAATCTTTGAAAAATTTCTCAAGGGTTTCATAAGCAGTAAGCTAGTAGAAGGCAAAATTCTGAATGACAGACAGCACAGCTTTGTTGTGGGTAGGTCATGCCTGACTAACCTAATCTCCTCCTACAACCAGGTTACTTGCCACCTGGATAAGGGAGATGATGTTAATGTCATTTACTAGGACTTTAGGAAGGCCTTTGACTTGGTGTCCCATGAGGCTCTCAAGGTAAAACTAGGGGACTGTGGGCTCAACAATTGAACAGTCAGATGGATGGGAACTGGCTGTGGGGTCAGAACCAGAGTACTAATAGTCAGATCTGTGTTGACCTGGCAGAAGGTAGCCAGTGGGGTCCCCCAGGATTCAGTACCTTGGTGCTTTTCAACACCTTCATCAATGATCTGGATGTGGGGGTGAAAAACAAACTGGCAAAGTTTGCCAGTGACATAAGCTTTAGGAAAGTGCAGCCACGGTTCAGGGTAGGCTCATGATCCAGGCGGACCTAAACAAATTAGTTAGATGGGCAGATCAGAACCAGATGCTGTTCAACACTGAGAAGTGTCAAGTGCTCCATCTGGGGAGGAAAAAATCTGTGACAAACTTACAGGCTTGGCTACGCTAGCTATCACCACATCCAAAAGAACCTGGGGGTCATAATTGACCATGAAATGAATATGAGCCACCAGTGTGTTGCTGCAGTTAGCAAAGCAAACAATAAGCTGGCATGCATCTCAAGCAAAACTAACGGAGTTATTCTCCCGCTCTACTCTGCATCGGTGAGGCTGCAGCTGGAGTACTGTGTCCAGGTCTGGGTGCCACACTTCAAGAAGGATGTGGAGAAGCTTGAGAGAGTCCAGAGAAGCGACACTCGTATGATTAGAGGCCTGAAGAGCAAGCTATATGAGGAAAGGCTGACAGATATGGGACTGTTCAGCCTAGAAAAGGGACGACTTCAGGGGGATTTGGTGGCAACTTACAAATATATCAGGGGACAACATCAGGGGCTAAGTGAGCAACTATTCACCAAAACACCCCAGGGGGAAACCAGGAGCAATGGTCATAAACTTCTAGAAGGAGGTTTCAGACTGGATATAAGGAGATACTTCTTTATTGTTCATGTGACCAGACTCTGAAATAGACTCCCAGCAGGGGTGGTGCAGGCACCTACCCTGGAGAGTCTTTCATGCCTAGAACAGGGGGGCTGGACTCAATGATCTCACAAGGTCCCTTCCAGCCCTAAACTGCAAATCTGTGAATATAAACACAGTAAACAGCTCCAACTGTAGCACTTCTTCACCCAGGGAAGCTGGAGTAGTTTTCAAATGAAACATTTCATTCAAACATTTTCTGTTTGTTTCCCAACAATTTTGAAAAAATTGGTGTCAGGTTGACCCTAATGATTTTTTGATTTTTTTATGTTCAGCCATTAAAAATTAGAAAGTCATCATATCAGTTACTCCTAATAAACATTGCTCTTAGACACTAGCCACATTTATAATGGTTCTACTATATTTATTAATGCTCTTTGTTAGCATTATATTGAACTGATATTCTTCTTTTGCCAATAGGCTGCTAAAGACTTATCGTATTAATTACTAGCAATAAGGCAGTTCTATATACCCACCATCATTGATTTGCTAAATATGTATAATCACATGCACCAGTAGTGACAGGTAAATAGTAGCTGCCCACATTTTGTAATTTTTAAAAATGAAGGTCAATATATCTACAAATTATTAATCATAAAACTTCACTTCTCTGCACTGAAAGAAATACAGGGGAATTAATGCCTTTAAGCAGAAACGTGCTGCTGTATTTCCTGAAAACAATATTTGTGCACTGGTCAGACTATAACTCAAAAAGGGGTGTTCCCTACAACATATATAATATTTGATAGAACAAGTTTCTTGTCCCAAGATCCAGGAAATATCCACGGAATTTGCTATTTATGCCGCAACCAACCCATGAAAATTGTTTCGTTTCTCTGCAATTTAAGTAGACCCCTTACTATAAATAACCACAAAAAAACAATGAGAGACTGGCTGCGTCTCTGTGTTTAGAGCACTCACTTGGAATTTGGAAGACCAAAGTTGAAATCCCTGCTCCAGTGAATGATTTAAATATCAGCATATCCATACCTATTATGACCCATATTATTCCATAAATATATGCACTGAACTTAATTTACTGTATATTGGTCAATGTTCTTTTTGATGTTAGCAAAACGAGATCTGCAATGAACAGTATAATCCTTTCATTAAATATTTAGTGGGACTAAATCAACGCAAAAACTCATTGTGATCCGTGACTAGATGATTCTGGAGGGAATCTCAAGGGAAGTGAATATGACAGACATGGCTCCCTCCCACATTGCCACATTCAATATAGTGTAATAAAAGCAGGCAGCTGACTTTCAAAATTGCAGAGCAAAATAAGCAGAAGGACCAGCACTTTCTACACCATCTGTGGCTATTGCAAATAAAATGGCAAAATGAGTATCAAATTTCTCTCTGTGTCTATCTGGAGGATAGGATTTGTAGGACAGAGAGAGCGAGCTGATACTCAATATCTGAGTGAGGAGGAGCTTTTCTGCCACTCATCTAGGAAAATAATCAAATATAGCTTTCCACAAGTCCTCAGCCCATCTCCTTTCCTGATCATTTTTAATATAAATACAAAATATATGTTGCCACCAAAGCGCTGCATCAATTTTTAAATGGGGAGTGAAAAGGAATAGACTGATACACAGCAACACGAAATATTGTCTGAGATGACATTCTTCAGCCTGCGTAAGCAAAAAGAAGCATTCCTTATGTGCAGCATGCTAAGGTCAAAGCTGTATCCAGCATGTAGCATTCTTCTCTTCTGTATTTCAATGAAATATAAAACATAATCAATAATATAATATATGATCTCACTGTACAAATATACAAGCAAAAAACAAGCATATATTCATTTATCGTTTCAGGCAGAGTTTTGAACTGGGTTCTGTTCTCAGGTTGTCCTCCTACCAGAGTAGGCACGGTGAAATAGACCCCAGAGCAACAAATCCACACAAGGCCTTTCAAGCCTTGCAAGTATTTAAGACAAGAGTTGTGGAAAATAACTTGATTCAAGATCTGTTTGGTAAGTTTGGTAAGACATACCAGCCAAGTACTTGAAAGTTTTCACAAGCACCAGTGCAACATACCAAATCTCGGACCTCTGGTTCTGTTTGATTTCCAATGCTTCACAAGAAAGTGAAAAGGAGAAAAACACACATACACAAACAGCGAAGGTGGATGAGGGGGTCCCCTGGCCCTTATAACTAAAAGCAGAAACCTTTAAGTAGGAGATGAATAGATAAAATATAATTAGATACAATATAGAGAAACAAGTATAATAAGCACATTAAAAGCCTGAGGAAAAAGGATAAAAAAAAGCATAGGAAAATCTAACCCAGCTTCAAGAGCCTCTAATTAAAGCGACCACAACATCTCATGCATCAGCGTCCCCACACTTCAAAATGGTGTTGGGGGCACTTTAACTAAAGCCTGTTTGAAGAGCTTTTGTTAAAGTGCCCCCGCCATTTTAAACATTTTAAAGTGAGGAGACACTGATACATGAGATGCAGGGGTTGATAGAGGTGTGCTAATTAGCATGTTCCAGCAGACGCGATTAATTGAGTCTGCTCCGACCCACTGTAATTACAACGCATCAGAAGAGCCTCCCTACATGTCTACAGGCACCCTCTAATGTGAGCTGCTAAATAAATGTGCATTAGGCTGCTCTAATGCACAGTAATGAAAGCGCACACTTTTTTAGTGACACAACATGTAGTAACCTATTTTTACTGCATATTAGCGTATTAGCACACTTCTTGATGTGACACTTTAATGCACAGTAAAATAGGCTACTGCACATTAAAGCACATGTAGATCTGTCCACTGTGTCCTAATCTTTTGCAAAAAAGTTATTTGTGGTTGCTTAGAATGGCAGAAAAAAATAAAATTCAGAACACTAAGAAGCTGATGTCAAATTTTCAATATGGGATGGCATCATCTGGTAGCTTTATACTGGAGGGCAAACAGTAAAGCTCTCCATCACTGAACTGATTATATCAAGACTGGAGGTTTTACTAAAAGCAGGCTCTTGTTAATTCCTGCATTGGCCTAGAGCCTGTGGTTACAGTAGAAAGTTCTATGGCCTTCATTCGTTTGTTCCTTGTGGAAACACTTTTCAAAGCAATGAAAAAGTGACCAGTTAAAAAGTATAAAAACTTCAGGGCTGATCTATGTTCATTTGGGGATGGGGAGGAGAAGGACATGTCAAAGCCTTTCCCCTGAAGTCAGTTTATTGTGTGTCCTAATGTAGGTGCCATATAAGTATGGATTCTTAACCTACAGGATTAGTGGCCTTTGCTATATTTTTCATAGCTCAAGTTTCATTTTTCTCACACCAGTATCATGTCAAACCACAGAAAAATTGCAGATCATTTGCAACCACTTTTATTTCCATTTCTTTGCCAAAATTGGGCAGAAAGCCTAATTCTTATTCTCTCTCTTCCTCCTGAAAATCACTAGGATTTCAACATTATCCACTGTAGTCTAGTTAAGTAATTTATTATTTCTAGCAGCAAAGGTGCCCCACAAGGATTTGAAAAAAGGATGAGTAATTAATGTTTGGAAAAATTTTGCGCTATTTTGTATGTAGGATCATAGAGCAAGAGAGGATCCAGCAAATGCCAGTTATTGAACTCATTGTCAATGTCCACCTTTTAAAAATGTTAGCATAAATTAAGAGGAGATAAGCAAAATAGCTTAAATAGCCACCATGTTACTCACTATTGTTTAAAGAAGGAATTTTGCCCTGATGAAATTACTAGATACATTTGTTCTTGCACGGGATTTATTATCCTCAAGAGTTTTTTAAGTTTTATTCTCTGATTGTTGCAGCTGAAATGACTTCATTTTTTTAAGGGTGAAATCAGATATTTTGGTGATATTTATATTGCAGCTCACTCTGAGCCATTACATTAGCAGCCAGGTAGCATTACATGGTGAAATTCACCCTTCAACATTGCAAGCCCAAGTTTTTGTAAATTGGGGCTACTGGAAAAATTTTAATGCAGATCTTCTAAAGCCTAATTTATTTTGAAACAGGATGTTTCCCCATAAATAAGGACAGCCAGAGTATGTAGGTTTCGAAGAATACCTGCCCCTCATTTCTCAGCACAAGCACCCTTTTCAGCTGCAAGATCATGTCTCCAAAACAAGATGACCATGGCAAAGAAAACTAAGCATAGAACACAAGTCAGTGGAAAATATTTTAAATGAAGGCTGAACAGAGATGTGAATGTTATGTTAATATCCAATTCCAGAGATTGGTTCAAGCAAGTAGCTTAATTCCCTTTTTATTACCTAAGCCAATTTTAAGTATATGCAGCCTGATGAAAGCAAGCCCGGGTCACCAAATCCAATATACTGTGAATACTCAAAACCAATATATATTAATGGAATAGATTTTCATTCAAGGCTGTCAACAATATATTTAGTCCAGCCAATGGATTGTCATTGAAATATACATCTTTTCTAAAACAATGAATTTTATACTTCATTGTATGTAAAACTTGAACCAATATTACAATGTTATCATTCACAAAGCCTCCCTCAAAGTTGTGCACAAAATCATCAGAAAGGAAGTTCAAAATGGTAAAATCATCTCATCTTAAGCACATAAATAAGTACAATAAGAAACACATTCTCAAAAGAACTGTGAACATGTGGGTATTCCAGCCCTTCCGCTACAGCATAATGCTATGGATTTTTGTCCCTCACTCCTGCTTGTCTGCCACACCTTTGATGAGTTGTTTCTCTTCTGGAAATTGGATGACTTTTTGGCAGAAGGTCCTTTTGGCTAGGTCCCAGTTCTTCTGCGAGCTGTACCTCTCCTACACCCTGCCCCTTTCCTCTCAGGCCTGAGATGAACAAAGCCCATGTGGTCTTGTGTGGAAGGCCTCTCTGGATCAGATCTCTGCATTGCTCCATGTCTCTTGTACATTGTTCTCTGGTTCTTGTTCTGCTTCCTGTGAATTCTCTATCCCAGGTTAATTCACTTGTCTACTCACATAGATGGCATTCATTATACCCTTTCTGCCTTGGCAGCCCCACATCTCTCCTCACATATGACAGGGATTTATTTCGCTAGTCCATTAAATTAATTTATGAACCAAAAGAAAAGGTAGTAATTCCTTCAACCTTTCTTCAGGCTGTACAACCAAATCCACTGGATGCCTCTTGGATACCAGAGGTGGTGTCAGAATCCCCCCCCCCTGAGATTCATATCCCCTGGTTTGACCTTCATAGCTGCACTTAATTAGCTCATTCAAATATAATGATGGCCTTTTTCACAATCCAGACCTAGCTGCATCCCCAAGAATCCTAAATTAATCATGTTTTCTTCTTTACTTTCCCCAGTAACCTCAGACAGGCAATAGCTTAATCTCTTTTCTTTTCCTTTTTTTCCTACATTACTTATCCTTAAATTCCCTGGATCGTTACCCACCAGGGTTTGTCTTTGAACTTGGTCACCATCTTCATGTCCTGGGTTCCTTGCCCCACCAGCCTCTGCTAAGTCCGTGGGAAAGACCTCCCTCCAGACACCATCTCTAGCACTGCTGGTTCAATTCCACTTTCTCCCAATGTCCACTTTACTTAGCTTTTCTTCCAGGGACCAGCTGCTCTTCTCTTCTGTCCTGGGAGGGTTCGGTAGTATGAGTCTTCTGCTTCCCTTTTCACACAGCTCCCAATGCTGCACTGTTTCCCTGTTCCCTGGGGAACACAAAATGCCCAAGGTCTTCTCAGTGCCCCTTTTAAGTTCCCTGCTCTCTTCCCCCAGCCAGTCAGAGCCGACTCCCTGGGGCACATGGCTCAGTGCTCCTGGAGGCCTATCCGCCTGCCAGGTTCCCCCCAAACATTTTTCCCAGTGTGCCAGAGATGCTCAGCCTTTCCGGACCTGCTTGGGTGAGTTCATTGCCAACATAGCCAGTCCCATGGGTCCATTGCAAGGGCTTGCACTCAGCCCCTGTTATGGGAACATATAAAACAGATGTGGCCTAAACAGGCATTTGCTTGTGTAGTATTGGTAGCTCTGCATGCAAGAGGGTATTGGTGTGTTCAGTTTCCCATGTGTTGTAGCCACACAGTTTGAAGCCTCCACTGAAAATCTTGTCCCATGAGACTTGAGTTGCTACCTCAGGTGCTCAAAAGATAGTGTATAACATTTTGCCAATGGTACCTTAAATTCTGCAAGCTTTTGTTCTTATTCAAGCAATACTTGCCTTTGATTTCAGGAGAATCTGTGCATAAGAACTGTAGGACTTTTCCCACTTTTCTTGAAATGGAAATATTTACTATGCTTTCCAATGCATCATATTGTCTACATACCATGGCTGGGATACAAATTCTATCTTCAAAAAGAAATCTCAATGTCTAAGCACAATTGTCTCTTAGGCTGCACTGAAGGAAAAATGTGAGGTTGGGGTGGGCGGTTACTTTGTGAATGAAGCTAGTGCTTTGCAAAGCTGCAAGTGTTTCTGGCTTCTATATTAAGGTAGACATCAGTACAAGGAAGCTCTATTCAAGCCTCACTCTGTTCTGCCAGTGCACTCCATAGTTTCTCCTACAATACAACCGGATATTTCAGTCATCAGCTATTCATCATAAGGACCTACAGTTATGTCAATGTGACCATTCTGGATAAAATTAATTCTGCACCGAATTTCATACCATCTTGCTTGTGCACAGAATAGGTCAATCCACACTAATAGTGGGATTGTGCTCCAGACACTAAAAAAACCTTTTTTGAAATTTATTTATATTTGTAAATATTTTCTGTTTTATTTATATTTATATATTGTATATTTATATTATATGCCAATATAATATCAATTATATATTATATCATTCACAACATTAAATTATGTGTACTGTATATAATATCAATGATGTAATGTATATATATTATCCATAATTATTTATGTATATGTACATTATATAAATCATATAAATACTGCATTTACACTAATCCAAGCTTTTTTCCTCATTCACTATGAGGGAAAAATCTTCTTATCTTAGATCTGAGTACAAGGTGGTAGCAGGTAGGCAACTCCTGCAGCTCCAGCTCCAATACTGGCCCCATCCTGGTGTTGGGGCTGGGGCTGCAACCACTGCCCCACCCCACCACCTGCTCCCCTACTAGCTCTGACCCATGCTGCCACTGCCTCACCCTACTCCCACCACCTCTGGCCCCACCCCCTACCACTTACCCTCATTTGGGACTGTTGCCCCCACCTTTCCCACCAGCAGCAGAAACCATGGCAGCTCCAGTTCCAGGCCCTGGACCCAGTTTCACCTAGTCTCAGGGTGTTGCTGTCAGTAGCGATGGGGGCCAGAGCCAGCATATGCTCTGTGCCCTGTGCTGTACCAGAAGCCAGAGCAGACTGAGGGTAAGCTGCAGGGGTTGGGTCCAAGCAGGTCACCTGACTCCACTGCTACCAGCTCCCCTCTGCTGTTTTCCCCTCTGCAGCAATGGGGGAGAGGGCAATTTAAAACAAGACTCCAACAGTTAGATTCAGTGATATGTGATAGATACGTGGAAAACTATAAAAAATGTATACATTTTTCATGTACAGAGTCTAATTATTGGCAGGGTCACTTTAAATTCAAAGTCATCTTGGATTCAGGTAAATATGGTAATAGTTACCTGCAATCTGGAAGCTTCAGCAATTAATGCTGCCACAGTAATCTTGCCCCCAAATTTCCAGACCCATGGGCAGTTCCATGGGCTAGACGTTGTGGCCATGAGGACTGGATTCAACCTGCAGGCTGGTGGTTGGACACTACTGCTTTTTCCTCCTAGAATATCAGTTGCAAAGCTGAAAGCAGAAGGCAGAATAATTTGTGGCTTGTATTTTTAAATTAGGAACCAACTCATTTCATGGTTCATGGCTGGTGGCTTTGAAGGGAGTGGGAATCAAAATGTAGTCTTATAGTCTAAGCTTAGAGATACTACTTGGAGATGGTTCAAATATTGATTAAAATCCCTTTGGGCCAATTCAAACTAAGGTTTTCTTCCTGGCATTTTGTATTTACTGGGCAATGCATTTAGATCTTCAATGAATTTACAAGCAGAACTGGAATTCTTTACTCCAATTGCTAGTTATAGCATTTGACAAGTCAGTGCTTTTAAGGAATGAGCTATCTATTCATTACACAGAATAATGCAGAATGCATTGCATTAAAAAAGCTTGCCTAAGTCTATCCCAAACATTCAGTTGGTCCAAGAAAAGATATCATCCACAGAAATCCTTACTTTTTGTAATAAAAACATTAAATCAAATCCTTGCCTTTTGTAATACAATTATTTTACTTATTACATTTTCAGTATCATCACTTATTTGTTATCCATTATATTGTAAAAAGTGGTGTCATATGATTGCAATTGGTACTGGCTTATCCGTGGCATGAAATCTGAAGGTCTTTACTCAGGTAAAGTTCTTGTTTATTTCAGGAATAATTTTACCCACTAAAAGGATCTCAAGATTTATCCTCATAAGAATATACCCAAAGAGGAAGACTGAAGAGGTCCATATTATGGTAAGTCTAGGATTCAAATTAACACAACAGAAGGGAATGCCAACACCAGTTTCCTATCTTGAAGTACACAACATTCTTCCTCAGATATTCTGCAAGAGTCCTCATCCTGCTTCTATCTCATAAATGCTAGCTCAGATTAAGGCACAAATCAGGAAAAAAGACTATTTAAAAAAACACCTAAATGTTTTCCAGAAGATTTAGCACAAAGTGGCAGAGAGATGATGACATTTCTCTATAGTTCTGGCTTCTTAGGAAGTTCAGGAGATTAGTTGGTACAACAAAAGTGGCATCTAAATTGGATCTAAAATTAGATTCTTTCTAGTGGTGAAGCCAAACATGGAACCTGCTGAGTGTAATTGGATCTGAACAGGGTTACCAACTGTCCATCAATTTACACAGTCCATAAAAATTGGCTAAAAATGCTTCCCTGTAAAGTCCATAAAAACTAAGAAACCATGAGCTTGATTGAAGATCAGTTGTTGGAATGAGTCTGAATGCAGCAGTTGATGACTAGATGAAAAGAGTAACACTGTTTTGTACCTGAGCAGAAGCACAACTCAACACCTTGCAGAAAGGTCCCCATCAGGACTTTGTGGCCCATAGAAGCCCTTATAACCCCACCTACACACCCACCCCATCACCAGCCAAATGCTTCCACTGCATCCTACTGGCTATCATCTGCCTGTAACAGCCACTTGCCTCAAAGGTAGGTAGGGCTGTGTGACCCCAGGTAGTTTGAGTCATGAAGTGGGACTGGGAAGGGGAAGAGAGGGAAAATAAAAATTAATTTCCTGGATTTCTGGGTAGGGCTTAAATCAGATTTTTAAAGTTCTGTTACACCTTTAAATTTAAGCTTGGCCCTTGCTACTGCCATCCACAGTCTGTCAGGAGGGTTACTTCACATTATGTAAAACATATGTCAATGAAAAAGTTTGTTGTCACTAAAAAGTTTACAGATTGTCAGTAAAAAAAAAAAAAAAAGGAAATGTTCTTGTGTTCACAATCCTGGATCTGAACTACACCCCAAATTTCAGTAGGATATAATGTTATGTTTTCATTCCACATCACAAGACTGATATATATTTTTGAAATATTTTGAAATATTTTGTTTTAAACATTTTTCCCCACATAGATTTGTGTGCTTAGGTTTCATGACTAAGGCTTTCAAAAACCACTAGAGATCTGGGGTGCTTCCAGACTAAGGCACCCACTCATGCAGAGACCAACAATTTCAGAACATGCTGGGCATCTATCTTCTGAAAAAACTTTTCAGTCACTAGCCACTTTAGAAAATCTTTCCTTTCATGGTAAGTGGTTATATAAAAGTAATGGATTTTCCAACTACTTCAAAGGAATGATGAGTAAAGACCAAAACACATAGACTGGATGAGTTGCTGATACTTAAAGAGATCCCTTCTTTTTCAATGACTGATCATTGTTCTCTCAAAATTTTAACAGAGCAATTGCACCATTGATTCCAACTGAACGTCAAATGTCACATTTTTATGGAAAGAATATAACAATTGCTTGTTAGTAGCAGTTTATCCTACAGAGAAAAAACACGCTATCCCACATCTATATTTTATTTTACTGGAACGGTCAGACTCCATTATTTCCACTGAAGCCAGACAGTAGAAGTTAATAAAGCAGTCAAATTAGACCTCAGTCTCTCAAATTAAATAGAAGTATGTGGCTCATAGTGCTATGGCCACATAGGAAAATGACTGGATTCATTTTAAATTCACAGCTTTAATCTGGGATTTAAAACAGGTAAGCATATTCCTTTCCAGTCTTAAAAAGGGAACACTCCAACTAAGCTGTCAGTCACCTAACTTCAAATGCTTATTGATGTCTATCAAAATTTGTAGCAGTAAAAAAAAAAAAGACCTGACAAGCAGAAGGGCTTCTTAAACTGCTGGTTTCATTTACCATTATTTGGTTGCTGTCACTATGACCCCTTCCCCACCATACCTCCTCCTTTCTAGTCTCTATTCTGTGAGACACTCTCTTTCTACACTACTTCACAAAGAACAAAAAGACTTATTGGAGGGGTAATTACAAAAGAGAAAAGATGCTGGTGAAAGAGAGAAATGGATTTGAAATACAACTGTGGTGAACATTGGAATCATGTGATAACAGAATATTATGCTACTCAGAGTTGGGAAAACTAGGGCTGCTCTTATGCAACTAGAAGTTTTGAAAAACCAGAGCATTGAAGAAAACAGAAATATTCGCTCTTTCAGCCCTCGTTAGAGTTAGTTTACTGTGAGCCAACTTCTATTCTAATCCAAATAATTTTTAGAGTGCTCCTTAACTATAAGTGTAGGGTATTTAAGGGCTAGCAGGCCTAACTCAAATAGTGTAATAAGCAGTGAGTGACCAGGGCACCAGCTCTGGGTACCCACTTAACGAGACTGCAAGAATGTTTGCTGCCACCACTGCTGGCCCAAATGAGGCAGCGGATCTGGCCCCTGCTGATGCCACTGTCAGTGCCACCAAAGGTGTAGACCCTAGCCATTACCCTTGCCAAACTCTGCCACTGCATGTGTGTAGGTAATTCCCATTTACAGTTCAAGCACCATTATGATGGGCAAATATCCCAATCACAGTGGTATGCAAATTTGGTACTTCAAGAACATGAAGAGTTTAGAGTTATATTGTCTTCCAAGTAAAAAACATATTGTATCAATGATCCACTCTCTGAACTGGCTGCCAATAGTTTCATAGATGAAGTTCAAGGCACTGGTCACAGTTTACAGTGCCTTAAAAGGTCCAAGTTTATGTTATCAAGGTTACCAAGCCCTCTAACCCTGATGGGTGAAGTGACCTCCACTAGCCTGTAATGCTTCCCTTAATTTTCCCAATACTAAAGCTTATAGAGGCAACCTTCTCATAAAGGCCCTTCTCTTACAATAGCTTCCACCAGAAATAGGTCTACATCTAAAAAGAATCAGGCTTAGAAACAGATCCCAGATATCTTGTACAGTATTTCCAATGAATGAGAATTCCTAGGTAATTGGCCAAAGGAGGACTCCCCATTCAATGTCTTTTAAGATACAGGAGAACATAGTTTGTAATATTATTCAGAGTCAACAGATGGCACTAGCACAGAAACTAAAAGATATGGACCACCATTGTATTACCTATAAATACATTTGAGAAGCAAATAATTATTCTACTATTATAAAAGTCTACGCCTGTCTGTAATGCTTTATTTGCACTCTGATTGGCTGACAAACAGCCAATCAGAACACAAAGAAGAATTCTGACAGAAGGCAGCCCACCACCATGATGGTGGGGACACAGAGGATGGAGCAAGGGGGTGGGGGGCTGCTGGCCTCACCCCCCCCCGGGTGGGGGAGTGGGCCCAGGCCCAACACAGGGGGGAAGCAGGCCCGGACCCCAAGCAGCAGAGGAGGGAAGGGGGAGCAGGCTGC
>NW_005843258.1:238285-241796 GCF_000455745.1 Alligator sinensis | reverse complement strand
CCTCTGTTCCTACCCATCACAGTGACTCTAGAGATCAGAGTTGCCACCTGAACCACCAAGCACAGCTTCCGTAAAGGATGGTGAGGAGTACTAAAGACTTTGTTTCACCACGCAACTCGGTGGAGTGGGAATAGTAAAACGTAGGACAACATCAGGTCAGCAGTAGTGAACTATGCAGGACCTAGACTCCTGGGGTCCAAAATGGAGAAGTAGACAGTCTATTATTGCCAAATTTACATAACACGACAGGCATTTGTTTGCCTCCATGTCTTTGTGGCAGACCAATGGGGGACACTCCAGTGCCGAGCCACCCACCTCACTGCACCCATCCACTTACCAAGCTTCATGTGCCTCCCCTGGGGTGCCTCGTGTCTGGTCAACCCCTTTCCTGGAGCACACCTGCAAGCCACCACCCAGGAGTCTGGTCTGTATTCGGGACCTGTGCCCTCTGGGGTACACAGGCCTTGTAGACTGAGAGTGCTTGACCCACTGCAAGAACTTGGAGTGCTTCCTTTAGCCTGAAGCACAAAGAGTAACCTCCCTTAGTCAGGCAAACATAGGGAGCTTAAAGCATGTCCCGATCCCTCTCCCAGCAAGTCCATCATGCTTGTTATAGTGGAGAGCTTTATTGGTTAGAGGGCAGGCTTGGGGAAGGGTACAGGATAGAGAAGTATCAAAGAATAACCCAGAGCAAACCACGTCAGCTTAGTAGCGGTCTGATCCACTTGTATATTACAGTAAGCTATATAGCTAGGTAAGTTCCAAGTAGTTTACTCACTTCAGCATCCTGTGAGGGAAAGAAAGAATTGCAGATGTTCCAGCTGCTGTATGCAACTTAACATGGCTGCCACCCCTCCTCCTGGGAAGTCTTAGCTTTATAAAGCCCTTTTGACATGACTTGAGACCCAATCAAGGCCAGGTGTTGTTTGATGCCGACCGACCAATTTAAAAAGCATCACTGGTCACCTAAGGGAGTGACATGGACTCAAGCCATGCCATGAGGTCAGTGCTAACACCAGAGAGAGGTGGAGTTCCCACCCTCTTACCCGAAGTTCCTCACCTTTGTCAGTTTGGTTGCCCCAGGTTACTGCCGACAGGTGAGAAGATAATGGCAAGGAAAAACCTAATAGAAGAGTCAGGGAAGAAACTGGAAGGGCAGTCTTCCACAGTCCTTACCAATAGAAAAAGATCTAATTAGACTAAACTCTTGGCAACAGGAACCATGCAATTAGGTACTTTTATAGTGACCTGCATAAAGGCAGGGGGAGGTTAGGCCCTACAGGCACGTATTGGAAGAGTCACTAGTATTTTTGTTTGTTTTGAGAACTTACATCAAGCTTCATAGTATGTGAACTCAGTACAGAAATAATGATGAAGCATTTATGCCACGAAAATAAACATCCCAATATTGGATTACGAAGACTTTCAGGATAAATATGAACAGGAAACCCTTATCAACATTTTCCAATTTATTTAAGCTTGGCTTGTTGACATGTCTATTAATTCACGCTTGTGCTTGGCTTCTGCCTAGACTCCTATTGTTTCAAAAAGTGAAGTGGCTGTTTCAAAGATTCATAGTCTCATCATTCAATTAACTACTCATTTATTATGGTACTGCCTAAAGGACAAGTGGGACCTCACTGTTTGTACGGTACCGAGTTCAAACTAGTAGAGGATCCCGTCCGACTACAGAGAGAGGAGTGAGAGCATGCCCAGGTGCATACAGCCCAACAGCAGAGAACAAAGGAAGTTCAGTCACCACCACAAAGCTCTTTATGAGCGTGCTGACACTGTGATCCTAATTCAGACTTCCCTGAACACATGCCATTCACCTGGTCCAAACCTGTGAGGCCACATGAGGGCACCCCTCCAAATGCCCAGTCTTGGTCTCCAGCATGCTTAAGAGCCACTTTACTAGTTCACCTCCAAGTCTGAAGCACATCAGCCAGAGTAGGTGAGCAGCAGGAAGCATCTGTGCACATACTAGGCAAAGCATATTGCTGCCACAGTGCTGTCCAATACGTCCAGGGATGCTTGTTTTGCTGCTTCCTCCCAAAGGAGCATCTGGCTGGCTCATCTCTGTAGTCTTTACAGAAGGCCACAGGGCCAACACAAGGCAGACAGTCTGCTTTGCCCAAGAGCGGGTCTGGAGAGGAACCCTGCAGAAAATGAAGGCACCAGATGGGCCCAATTTATACCCTGCCGGAAAGTGCACCAGTCCCCCACTTGGGCTGCTTACAATTCTTCCACCTAGAGTCTCTACTTCACTCTTCAGTCCTTTCCCTCAGAAGCCACACTGGAGAAGTGCAGCCTGCTTCCTAGTGAGACCAGAGTGAAAGGGATGATTCACTACAACTTACATATTTGCAACCAGACCCTTAAATAGAGGATCACTACTCCACTAACCTGTACTACTTCATATTAGTGATTTTAATCAGGATAACGCATTAAGCCAGTATCTTAGGGAGATATTTAGTAAAGGCACTTCAATGCCTAAAATGGGGATTTAACTTTTGCCAACAGAACCCCTGTTTAAAGTACCTTAGGTATCAAAGGCAGATAATTTTTCACTAGAAAAGCTGTTTAGCCAGTGAGATTCAACTAAAACACATGCTAGGAGATGCGGCCATCACCAGAGTTCAGTGTCCTGGCACATATCTCCCACTGCAGAACTATGGATATGATCATGCCCAGACTGGAGATAACCAAGACAGACAAATGTGGGTTTACTGACTGACTGAAAGAAGGATCGTGAACTGCCATGAGGAAGAGGAATGCTAGCCTGGAGTTGTTTGGTGTGGTATATTCAGTAGAGATAGTAGTACAATCAACACCTGTTAATAGCAACATGTTTGTGCCGTGATGCTATCCAGCAACATGCACTTAAGAGCTACAATACAGCATGCCATCTGAGTGCACAGCATGGAAAATGTTTTAGAGGAAATGTTGCTGGTGAGAGATTGTTGAGCGTCAGCTGTGCCACTACAAGGTGGGGGCAAGACCCCAGTTAGCACACTGATTACAGCCCCGGTCACCAATGATTCAAAAGAGGCTTATGCTTTAGTGATTAAAGAGAAAAAAAAAAAAAAAGAGACTTTTCCTTATGAAAAGTTTAGAAAGAGCATGTCTTGTTCAAGTTATGTTCAGTTTTACAATCAACATTTTATCTCCTATCAAGTACATGTGTGGCATGAATACTGGGGTGAAAAAGAGAGGCTTTTAGGCTGAAAAATACAAATGCAAGTTCAAGTGACTATAAACTGGCAATGGATATAGATTGTTTGTAAAGTTAAGCAAGTTCTTAACTTTCAGAGTAGCATTTTCCTAAGCAAATTGATGAGAACAAAAATTAAACTTTCTTCAGACTTGAAACAAAAGAATTTGTGGATGGGATGGAACGAAAAAGGATGGGCTGGGGGAAAGGAGTCATGTGTTTGTAGTCCTTGTTTCGGTAAACTCTTGTAGTAGCTGTCTAGTAAATCTCATGATTCAGCACTTTTGCTGGTCACCA
>NW_005843258.1:229274-238254 GCF_000455745.1 Alligator sinensis | reverse complement strand
TCTCCACCTCCATGAATGCTACTGCCTTCTGGTGAGGAACTCTGATGCCTTTATCTGAAGTATCAGGATATTAACTACAGCTAATGCTTGTGGGGATGTCAACAGTGCATGCTAAGCCTTCTGGCTAGATGGTTTTGCTCAGGGTCAAACAAAATGCCAAATCTGGAAATCAGAAGGAAATTTCTCCAATAGGCCAAACTGGCAGACTATAGGAAAAGAGAATTATCCTTTTTCTAGGAACTTCTGAGTCTATATTAACCACCTACTTCCCCATCACTGCAGTGGCAATGTATTGTGGCAGTATCCTAGTTTCCTTTGCCTTTACATTTAGCATTTTATAGGGCATTCATAGCATTTCTGGTATTGTGATTTATAATTGTGTACATGAAGGTTAAGTGGAATGTGGAGGTCCATTTAGGGCAAATGCAGGGAACAGGACCCTCAATGGCTCAGGAGGGTCAATCCCACTGCTGTGCTCAGGATCCAGAAATGAAGCAGCCTTGTACCCAAGTTTCCTGATGTTCCTTAAATAAAAAGATGTATACTCAGGCACACTTGACATACATCACATACATGTCAAGTCAGCACTCGTTGCTACTTTCAGCCAGCAACAGTGGAGAAAGGGGAAGATGGAAGTCATCTTTCACTTAAATAGCTTAATCGTTAGAGCACTGGATTCTAAGCCCTCCGCCCAAGAAGGTTCAAACCCACATCTACTTCCCTGCAGAGTGATGTGAGCACTAGGCTACTGAGGGGGGTAAGTGGGGGCATTCATTCCCTTCACCTGCTGAAACTAGGTCATGCCTTAAAAAGAATGCAAGACTGACAGGCTGGAGAGAAAGCATCAATGAGACCATTCTCCTGGAGACAGAAATGGAGAACAAATCCCCATACTGTACACCAAGGCTGACCAACTGGTAGCCTGCAGGCTCCTACCTGCTACCTTCTACCAGCTGCTACCGCAGTCTCTAAGCTCCCCCCTCCCTCCACCAGCTTTTGCTTCCTGCTCCTGCCCCAGGGGTAGGGCAGCGCAGCCCAGGGCGACAGGGAAGACCATGGTGCAGCGCAGCAAGGGAGCCGAGTGGGGGCCACCCCCATCCACAGTGCAACAGCTGCCCCACATGTGGTCCAGTGAGAAGGGAGAGGGATATGGCCTGGAGGCCCATGGCTTGCACTATTGTTCAAGAGCCTACAACCCCTACCACTGGAGGAAAAAACAAAAACAAAACAACTCGGGCACCTAAGTCTGAGTGCAAATTTGGGGCTATGAATCCTAGTCTCAGGCATCTAGGAGAGGCAGGATTTCAGATCCCGTGCGTGTTGCGGATCTCACTCTTAGAAACTTCAGTTTCCCCCATTTAAAATAGAGAATTCACATATCAGAGTTAGGCGTCTATCTGGAGCTCGAAGTTAGACACCAGAATACGGAACATCACTGTACCTGTTCCTTTGCAAATGGTGCCTTAAGTGAAGCCAGAAAGCTGGAAGTGAAAAAAATATTCTGAAACAAACATGTAATCCCCAAAACAAATAGGGGAATTCATATGGAATCTTTTTCATATGGATCTTTTTAGCTTGCCCCTTCTCCCAAATTCAATGAAATGGACACTATTTTTACTACCAGCAGTACTTTTGTTCTTACACTGAAGAGTCAGCAGAAGGAAGCACAGGTGAGCTAAGCCATGCCCCAAAAAGGAACATCTCAGCAGCATGCTGGAGCTGTTGGCAAATATGCAAGCCAACAAAAACTGCCACATTGGTATCTGCTCTTCCAGAAGACTAAGAATATTTACTAAATGGCAGAATCAAAATTAATAGGACAATACTTTGAGCCAGGTTTTTCTAGTCAGCTTGGCCTGTGTTTAATTCAGCCCATATACCCATTTGTCTCCTATGCCCATGATCTCTTGACAAAATCCAGAATGTGAACTTTTTGGTATAGAGGCTGGTTATGAAAGTCACTAAACAAGTGTGCAGTGAGCTGGGTCCCAACAGGAAGCTACACATCTCTTAGTGCTCAGGAAAAAGTTTATACATATACACATTGTGCAACTGCTAAACAACATATCACCCTTGTAATTAAAAGTTCAAGCTTCTCCCTCCCCTTCAACATGTTACAAGTTCTAGTATTGCATGCTATTCATATTCCCACACAATATAAGTTAGGACACCGGTATGTGAAAATACAGCCTTCCCATTTCTGTAAAAAAGAGGCAAAAAACACATTGTGAGCAAAATTCTTCATTATTTTGTCTATACAACTGCATACATGGCATTAGACAGCAAGTGTTTGAAAGTTAATAACATTACACCAGTGGCCTAAAATTTATTCCATATCTTGAGACTGTCAAAGCTATAGGCTTAAGGGTTTTTGTTCTGTTTTCAACAATTTCCTCCTATACTCTCCTACCAATCATTTTACATGAAGGAAAAGTAGAAGGAAAACATGCTGCAGATCATTAACACTTTTCAGCTATTTGATTTACCTTTGCTTTGTCCCTCATGGAACCTTTTCCCAATATAGACATTTTTGTCAAGGTTTCTTCCTGTAAACGTTTCAGTGAATTGCCACGTGGACCCAAAAGCTTTCCCACAAAGTTGAACTGCAAGGAAAGAACATATATGCAATAACTCTGCAGTGTAACAACTATTTTTATAAGCCATTTAAGACTTCTGCAAGGTATGAAAAATATTGCTGAAACAACATTTTGTTGTAGCTGCAAACAAAAATATATATATTAGATCATAAATTTTATAGCCATTAAACAAGCATGTGTGGATCAGTTGCTGTATAGCGGGAGAAGCCCCTGAAATGGTGTCTTTTGAATACTGTTAGTTTATATAATGCTATTTCAAATAATATGAAGACTGTTCATTCATGTTAGCCATAAACTGATCTGAAGAAGAGAGAGACAAGAGCAAGGTATTTATACTTAAACTGCAATTCTACTTTCAGACCATTAAAAAAAAAAAAAAAACCCACCAACAACAAACTTAAAAACACTAGACCAAATCTAGTAGCCACTGTATATGGGAGAATTCTGAAAAAGAACAGTAAATTTACTCCCTAAACATTTTGCATGCAGCAAAATCCTGTTCTCTCCTACAATTCCCTCATGCCCCAAAATAAATCAAGCTTGTGCCTTTGGGATTACGGCTGATAAAAGCAATAAAAAGAACGAGGGGAGAAGGCTGGGAGTGGTGCGCATAACTTCTTGCCTGGTTTTAGTAAACTGGAAAAGAACAAAAATGGATAAAGTGAAAATATAGCAACGGACAAAGGAATATTTGACGGTTGGAATATGGACAGCAGGGAGATAGTAAATTAACGTTGGTAAGAATAGTAATTACAGCATGTGATAGTGAAAAAACTATGCTTCCTCCAGTCAAAAAGATCCGGCCAGCAAGAAACAACTGAATACTAATACAATTTGTAGTGGTATAATTAATGCAAGGAGACCAAGCAGCACAATGGTAATGCTTGAACTACTTAGCACAGGACATGAAAACTGGATATTACAGGGATAAGAAAAACAGTACAATAGAAATCATTAAGTACTGGTGGGCACATGGTGTTCAGGAAAAACTGAAATAAGAGTAAAGGTGGTAGGGCAGCTTTGTGACTTAATATGATGGACTAAAAAAAAATAAGGAACCACAGATAAATACAGGATCGGTTTGGATTATAATACATTCAAAAGAAAGGATCATAACAAAGAGGCTTATTCGATAGTATAAGGGGTGTGCTAGAACTCTAATGTTAAGAATTGTATCAGGACGAGTTTCATTATGGGAGAGAAATTGGTCTAGAACAGATTGGACAACAAATACTATTAATGATAGGAGCTAGTTAATCCTGGACATGACAGTCAATACAATCTGAACCAACAAGAAGAAGTGATCCTGCCAAGTGTGAACCAATTTGCAAGGACATTATGGAAGAGCAGGTTGCAAAAAGTAAATCAGGGATTGAGTTTTTACAAGCGTATCCAGCTTTACTTTCTGCATTCTTACAATTTCTTAGCGGTAGATAGGTTTCTTAGTTTCCAAAGGACAAAAGTTGTGTTATGAAAATATATATGAAGTCAACTGGACTGCAGGTTCAGGGACCTGAATGCAGAAGAGGCACATTTTTTTTTTTTTTAGACAGGAAAGTGAGATCTGGAATTTGATTTCACAAAAGATGTAACATGAAACAGGAAAATGTTTTGGACTAGCCAAATGAACAAGAACCTGAAGAAAGACATTTCAAACTAAATGGAAACACAACAAGGACTGGGAAGAAGGGACTGGTCAGCAAAGAAAATGAGTCCTCAGTGGTTAGAAACTGTAGTGTTAAAGTGAGAATTACTAAAGCCATGGTGAGTTGGCTCAGACTGCATAAGGTTCTCCTGCTGTACACACAGATGCTCTGTACACACAGATAATCCAGAAAAAAATTCCCTCGGGTTTGTTCTTCCAGTAGGAAAAAAAAACCAAAACAAAAACTTGCCCAGAGCAGCATGCATTCATATGCTGAAGCCCTGAGAATGGAGAGCTTGCAGTGCTGGCACTGTGCAGCACTGGAGGGGGCGGGCAGCAGCCCTGTTTATACAACCTCAGCATGCTTTGTAGGCTCCCCTAGTCTGCCTGGTGAAAGATGACCACAGCACACAAGGCAACCCTGAGTGACAGAGCTAGACTGCCTCTGGTCAGCTTGTATTTCCCTGCAGCACAATGTGGGGATTGTGAAACGGGTGTGTTCTGCTTCCTGCTGGAGCAGCAGAATCCAGTGAGCAACACACTGTCTCCTGAGGTTTGGGGGTAGGGAAGGGATGCTTAAGGACCACATTCTCTTCTAAGAGAAGCCATAGCATTTACAGGACATTCGTTCTCCCAGGAAAAAAACTCTCCTGGGAATGATTTAACCTTGGCTGTTCTCAGGTTAATTTTTCTCCTGAAGCAACCATTTTTGCTCTGTGAGGAGAAGCAAGGATACCTGTAAACTTGTGTTTCTTCTGGGAGAACAGCAACTCCCCCAAAAGAAACCGAATGTCTGTACATGGCCAGAGTCAGAAAAATCAGCAGGTATGAGGTCAGCTTTTCTAGGTTTGGGTCAAAAACTAAATTAATATTTTGTCTTAGCTGTCAATAAGGATAATGATAGAGTTGCACATGGGAGAAAAGGCAGCATAGCAAATAAAAACTACCATCTGAAATGAGATCAAAACTCAACATAGAGCAATACACTTGCGTAATACACACCCTCTGTAATATATACCTCAATCCTGAAAGAACAGATATATGAAGTTGCAGGTTTGGCAACAAAGATTTTAAAACAATCTAGTCAGGGGTGGCACTATGTGACTTGAGAATTGCAAATACCTGTATTTTTATCTTGTATAAGGAGTTCTTATATTTAAGGCAAAAAACCAAGAGAATTCCAGTTATACTTACTTTATATTACTTAGATGTGGTTAGAGAAAGCCATTACTCTGAAATCAGGTAGAAAGCAGTGTAGAGATGCACTTTATAGGACTAAAAGAATCAGGCATGCATAAGCTTTCATGAACAAAAAGCTCACTTCAGACAGTTATAGTGTTTAGTATAGAGTTAATTCTAACAACACCGAATGTATTGGTTTAATTTGTTAAAGAAATCCAAACATATTAAGGGGTGGACTTAGACATACAAGTCACCTCTGCTCTGCCTTGTACACCTCCAATGCAAGAACCAGGCAGTTATCATCACAGAACATTTTACTATTTGGCATCCCAGGTAAAACACGTTTATAAAAGCTGCATTTGATTCCTTATGGTCCATGCCACTTTAAAAAGTTACGCTTCTTTTGATGCCTTAAATCATGCAGATAAACTGCAGGGAGGCAGGTAGGAGACCAATAAAAGTAACAGCATCTGTGATAACATGTTAGCCCACCATGTTTTAAATTCCTAATGACTGAACTGGCAAGACATGTCCAGGACACCACCCTGAAAGAAAACTCTCCCAGATCCGTTTTCCTCATCCTATCATTATTTCACTAAATAAACCAAAACATAATAATAATCCAAGCTTAACAGGCAAATTGGCTTTCTAAAGCAAACCATTACCTAGGGACTAAAAAGTTTGTCCGAGATGCAAGCAGGATAAACGGCTGTTCCCAAGTTATTTTTCTCCTGAAGCAACCATTTCTCTCCTGATGCAAACAGTTGACCAAATGGGCAGTGATAACTTTTCAAAAGCCATGATGTTAACTCAGAATTGCAACAAGCCTTCCTCCTCACCCCAACCTTATGAAACCAACTCTGCTCAGAAAAAAATAAATAAAAGTGCACAAGAGAACCCCTTAGGATGCAATTACAAATCAAAAGAAAAAACGTTTTCCCCAAATCCAACTATCTATTTATCTTCAGCCACACCCTGATATACGAATCTTGCTTATTTCTGTTCTTCATAAATAAGATGGCCATATCAAGATAGCTGGGAAAGTATAAAAATGCATCAAGAAGATATAAATATAGTGATCTGAGGCACATCTGCATAAAGCGCACTATAACTGTGCAAGACAAATAGTAATGAATACAGCACTTTCAGAAGTCAAAGCCTTGTCAACATTTCACTTGCTTTATAAAAACAAACATCATTGCTTAAAATGGTAGCCTTATAGTTAAGAACTTGCATAAAAATGTTCATTGCAGTTTAATGGAACATCAGGTCAATATTTCAAGCTATGCCTTGATTTAATGATTACAAGGCTACTTTTGTAGCTACAGAACAGTTCAAAATATATAGAAAGGTAAGCTATTAGGGGAAGCAATATAAATAAATCTTCAATGCATTCTAAATGAGGGATTATTCATTTACAGTAAACCATGCTGAATTCTATTTCAAAATGTTGAGCACCTATTTTCTATCATAAATCAGGAGAGGACGTTGGATACATCTCCCAAGTGCTAATTAGAAATACTAGGTCGTAATTCCGCTCACTGATTTGAGAAGCAATGTAGATAACTGAATACTCTGGGGAAAAACAACTTAATGCTGTTTTCAGTAATCTTTCCACACACTCTGTGTAGTGCATAAATGTGTTAGATCTGACATTACCTTAATGCATAATTGTAGTTGCCAAATTTTACTATCCCTCAAAGGCGGAGCTTTTCCAACTCCAAGTTGGCCATCAGATTCTTGCAACTAGCTTCAGGAAGATCTAAACCACCCCTAGGCAAAGGCCAAACAAAGCACTGTATGCTTGTCATGAAGTTGTAGCACATGTACTCCACTCTGCCAGCTCAAATATTCTGGGAGAAAGTAAACCAGCAGAAAAAGCTAAGAATAAATGTTCACTATGCTATTAAAACGCAAAATGCCTGAAGGTACAAACTGGCCATCATGTACAGGTTGCATAGGTGAAGTGTCCTAGTAAACACTTTGTCACAAAGAACTGAGTTGGGTATATCCTTATGTCAGATCAAGCAACTCGCTCCGTCTGCGCTGAAGCCTTTAAATGTGTTTAGGCTTATGTCTCAAACCCATCAATTCCGTTCGGAAAAATCTGATCGGTCTCATAGCCTGAAGATACAAACACCTGGGAATACCTCAGGGTCCTGAAAAAATTAATCTTAGTGCAAAGGTGTTAAACATAATGCCCAAGGATCCTTTCCTCTGTATACCACGAGGCCCTTGTGTAGACAGATTAGCCCTGATAATATAAAAGAAAGCTAGAAGCATTCATATGCACCCCCTATAGAAAACAGGATATAAATGGGAAGAAAAACAGCATTTCAACTGAGGACTTCATTTGTAAATGAATATAGGAAAAGCATTTAAGGAATTTCTCAAGGATGTAGTATAGAATATAAGATCATATTTTTAAAGACGTTAGTAATTTTTTAATTATTGCTTTTCTTACATGTTACAAGAAGTCTCAGAGGCCCAGATTGGAGTCAGGGACTCCTCAAGTAGAACTGTATGCAAACCCTTGTAAGATGCAAGTCCTAACTCCAAAACTGTCTTTGGCTGTTCTGAGTTAGTTATGTATTGGCCCCAGAGGCCTGGGACACAGGGGAGCAAATATAACCAATACTAGTGGTTCTCAGTCTTTTTGTACTCAAGACATCCTTCCATAACTTACGTGAATTGACTGGCACCCAATTTAAAAATAATAAAATGTATATATACAGTGCTTACCCCCTTGCAGAAGGGCAGGGCAATGAGAATAGGGGAATGTTTAGGCGGGGACAAGTCTGACCCTTTATCTATCTAATTAGCTTATCTCCTTACACCTTCCAGTACCCTTCAAAGGATATGGTGACACCCTGGTTGAGAATCACTGACATAAACATCCATTCCCTGCAAGCACCTTCCTATGCACCCATTCAGCACATAATCCACACAGCTGCAATTCTAGCCAAGACTGCTGAAACCTGTAACACTCCCACCTCTTATCCCAAGAATTTCAATACAAATTTGAGACTTCCAAGTCTTTTAGCAAAAGGAAATTTCCTAATACTGCCAACATTAATTAAACAAAAGACACCCCCTCCCGCAACACCATGAAGCAAATAAAACATCAGTTTGCTAGTCTTTCCAACACCCACCCCCTCATTTAAGACATTTTCAGCTGCAGGATAACATTTAGAAAGAAAAAAAAAAAGAGAGTAATCTTCAACAGCAAATGCCAGCAACATTTTTAGACTGCAGGCCAGGGTCTCGGTCAAAGGGGAAGAGATGGGTGGGCACTAGGATCCAGCCACTGCTCCCTACAGTAGCATGGGGAGAACAACTGCTGCCAAAGCCCCCAGAGGCTGAACACGCACATCATGGTTTCATAGTTGGTAGGGTTGGAAGGGACCCGAGTAGATCATCAAGTCCAACCGCCTGCCATGGCAGGAAAGAATACTGGGATCAAACGACCCCAGGAAGGTGTGCATCCAGCCTCCTTTTAAAGACCCTCAGGGTAGGAGCCAGCACCACTTCCCTTGGAAGTTGGTTCCAGATCCTA
>NW_005843258.1:213702-229193 GCF_000455745.1 Alligator sinensis | reverse complement strand
AGGCTGAACAGGTTCAGGTCCCGTAGCCTCTCCTCGTAGGGCCTGCCCTGCTGCCCACGGATCATGCCGGTGGCCCTCCTCTGGACCCTCTCCATGCTGTCCACATCCCTCCTGAAGTGCAGTGTCCAGAACAGGACACAGTACTCCAGCTGCAGCCTGACCAGTGTCACAGAAGGGGAAGATCACCTCCTTGGACCTGCTTGAGATGCATCTGTGGACGCATGACAAGGTACGTTTGGCCTTCCTGACCGCGTCCCCACACTGTCAGCCCATGTTCATTTTGGCATCAATAAGGACTCCAAGATCCTTTTCTGCCTCTGCACTAAAGAGAAGGGAGTTCCCCAGCCTGTAGATCTGCTGCTGGTTCTTCCTCCCCAGGTGGAGCACCCTGCACTTGCCAGTGTTGGGCCAGATCAAATGATTCTGCAGACTAGATTGTAGATCCATTTTAAGAATAAACATTAATTTGAAAGAACAATTTTGAGTTGGGGGGGGGGGGAAAAAAGTCAAATTTTCAAAATTCTAATTAGTAAAACAAAATCATAGCAAGTAAGGTACCAGCAGGGGTGGGCAAAATGCAGCCCACTGGCCAGATGCAGCCCACCAGACCATTGCATCTGGCCCGCAGGGCCCCCCCGCAAATTTAGAAAATTAATATTCATCTGCCCTTGGCTGCCTATTATGCAGCCCTTGATGGCTTGCCAAAACTCAGTAAGCGGCCCCCCACCTGAAATAACTGCCTGCCCCTCACTACAGGGTATCCCCAACATTGAAACAACTCACTTCACAGCTCCCCCAAGTGAAATCAAGTAACAGAATAATTTAAAGATGTTTTTCCTTGCTATAATGTTCTACTGAACATAAATCTGAATCTGTTCCATATATAAGGGAAGGGCTTAAATGCAACATCCTTTCACATGGCATTAAATCTTCTGTATGGGTTTCAGCAAGAATAGAATTAATGTCAGTGCTATTCCAAAGTTAGCATGCACATTACGGAGGGTGGATATAGATAGAAAACGCAATCCTTGTTTATCCCCAAGACAAGCCTGCTGAGGATGTTACATCCAGCTTAACACGCTTAGCAAATGTATTAATGCTTGACCCAAGTGGTCTATTGCAAAGCTCTAAAGCCAATTTCAAAGTTATGGACAGCTGCCTAGCATAGTAGGTTTTCCCTCTAGTTTGGGATCCCTAAAATGCAGTATGGTTGAGAGCTATTTATTTAGAGTTAAGAAACCATAAAAAGCCCCAAATCATCACAAAACAAAAACCCCTCCTCTCTCAACTCAGGAGGTCTTGAGAAGGAATTCCTTTGCTTCTTCCAGGAAATAAGAAATGCCATCAGTCCCTCTATTTCGACCATCCTGGTTGTATTACACCATGCTGTTAACCTCTTTGCTGGGAAAGCAGGGTGAGCAACGTTTCCAGGTCTTAAAAACAGCCTACATGAAAACTCAGTCCTCTTCAGAAGCTAATTAAAACCAATTCCTGGTGTTATGCATGCCCCAATTCCTCATGCCAATAAATTACAGTTTAAAAAGCTTATTTTCTCTCTGATGATATGAGACCAATGTAAAATGTGAAGCAAAACATAATATCATGGAAATGATTTATAGGAGTACTCAGATGCTCAAACCAAACCAACAGCATTTAGATTAGTGTGACCTTTTGGCTTTTTTTTACAACAGTAGGCAAAACAACATACTGAAGTGTCAGTATTAAGTAGACATCATTAAAGATTTTCATTCAAATTAATTAACAGAACCTATGATCAAAATACAGGGTCTATTAAAAGCGTTTATATTTAGAAAAGCATAACATGCAAGTTACTTACATACTTGAAGATTGTATATATTTTAATATATTGGACCTTCTCAAAGTCTATTCAAAGTAATCCTTAAAATGCTCGCCTGCTATAGAAGGGAAAAACCTGTCCTAAGTTACGATGCATCTTTTCAGAAAAAACAGTATATTACTGATGAAAGCATTCACCTGGCACCCAATGCCACAAGACACTTTGCAAAACTAGGTTTCTGGTAAGACAGCTAAACTTTAAACTTACTCAAAGATCTGCAGTAGCAAAGAGTGTTTGGAATACATGAATCGACTTGTTCGCTTATCGGGATGACTTCCCTCATGTAAGCCAGTGGTTGACACCTGGAAAGCTAGCCATCTCAAGTCAGCTCCCAACACAACCAGGCACTTGATGGGGAGGGGAAAAAAAAAAAACAACCCCTAAACACAAAACCTAGTAATGTGGACAAATAGGATCCATCATTGTTAGTAAATGTCCCCTACCAGGGATCACAGGTATTGTCTGTGCCTGATGTACAAAGAGGTAGAAAGAGATGCTAAAGGACAAGATCAACAAGCCAGTCTGGGATGCATGTTAGTTAGGCCAAGGTCACTATTTTGAATTTAAAAGACAAAACTTGACATATCAGAGGTCCTCATACCATAGTAAGAAAAAAAATTCAGGGCTGAAGGGGTCCTCAAAAAAAGATCATCTGGTTCAATTCCTTGCTCAGAGCAGGTTATCCCGACTAATTTCTTGTCTAACTTGCCCTTAAATTTCTAATGACAAATTCCACAGCCTATTTTGATAATCTGTTCCAGTGTTTAACAGAATTCTCTCTGATCTCTAGCCTAATTTTCCCTTGTTAAAATACAAGTGCATTATTTCCTACCTTGTCCCCTGTGAACACAAAGAACAAATCAATCACCATCCTCTCTTATACGTCTTATTTGTATTTGAAGACTTACAAAACCATAGGGTTGCCAGGGGCTTAAAAGGACATCTAATTCAGCATCCCCTGGTTCTCATCATCACATATTCCCTGAGCAGCTTGCTCCATTGTCCTACCATTCTTATGTTTAGAAAGGTGACATTCCCACCTGCTTGTCCCTTTTAGTTTCCTCTTGTCCACACCAGATCAGCCGAATTCTTGCACCTTTTCCCCATGTGCCAAGTTTAGACTTATGTCTGTTAAGGTCCTCTAGACTTTTTCTAGTGGGTCCACATCCTTCTTGAAACACAGTGCCTGAACCTGGGCACAGGACTCTAGGTGAGGCTCACTACTGCTGAACAGAGTAAAATAATCGCTTCCATGATTTGCACACAATACTCCTGTTAATATACCCCAGTACACTACTAGTTTGTTTTGTTTTTTTGTAACTGTAACCTACATTTGTTTTACAATTCACTACAAAACCTCTTTCCCATCATACTTTAGTCCAATTCATCAGTCAATCACCATTTTGTATGTGTCTACTAGTCTAAAAATAAGGCCCCAAACCCCCTTCTCCAGGATTAAAAACATGGGCACAGAAACCCCTTCCCTTGAAATAAGGGAAATTCTGCAAGTTGTAAAAAGGAGTTTTAAGTATTGTTTCAAATGTATCATCAAGACCCCTGACTAAAGACATGCACAGAAGACAGGAAGGGCATTTAACTGTATTGACAATTAACGACATTAGTCCTTAATAATGACAGCTCATCCTCCCAGAAATGGATGGAACAGTTGCTAAAAAGCAACGAGGGGAGTAAGACAAATACAGCTCCTTATTAGGTTTCCCCAAGCTATCAGCAACTGCATCAAGCTTGCTGTAGAGAGCACAAGACAGAATATACAACAGACGAGGAACTGTCAACCAGGTATGCATGTTGGCACCTGTTGGTGGTACTCACACATTTGGTGGATCACCATAACATGGAGCAAAAGGACACTACATGAAGGAATTACAAGTTCTGGCTTCCTTTTCAGGGTGCTCTTCCACTTTAAAGATTATGCAGCCGAGCCCCAGAGAGTCTTAAAATGGAGACAGCTTCCTTGGTTTGGGAGCAGAAAAGGCCAGGGTACTCGCAGGGAAGATTTTCTAGTTGCTCAGACTTCCTTGAGCATTTCCAGAGCTGGAGCCAGGAAGAACTTTTGCATCCCCAGATGTCTCAGACATCCAAAGCAGCCTTCAAGATAGTTCAGAAAAATCTTTAGCTTTATATATTATGCATGACTGGCACCAGGTGCAAGGAAAAAAAGATTTAAAGCCCCCAGGAGGGACTGGTTACATCTGTCCACTCCTTTAAAATATAGTTCGTGTTGTTCTGGGGTCTGCCACATTCATTTTTTTTTTAACCCCTTCTACAAGACATGGTTTCTGATATTCAGCTTTCTCCCGTGTCTCTGGATTACCAGAGCTGGGGACTGTTCATTAGGAGCTTGCTGGAGGACTTTAGTCTTCTGAATGTTAACCAACTTTCCTGTATGCCTCGGTAAAGACGCTGACAATGGTCTGAAGATCTGCTTCCAAGGGAGCACAGACTACAGCATCAGCAGCACACTGGAGCTCAGTGGTTGCAAGAGTAGCAGTACAGCTCTGCCCCCTAGGATAGATGACAGCAAGAAAGGGATGTTTTCCCTGAAAGACCCATGCCCTTTCTTGCTTTAAAAAAAGTTGCAAGAGTAGCAGATGATTTCCTACTGTAGAAAAAAGATGAAAGAAGCCCATGCCCACTCTGTCCAGGAAAGATAAAAAAAGGGGGCAAGCATAGCACTGTGTGGACTATGACACAGAGTAATAACAGTGGACACTTTTGAAGATACCGGTACCAAGAGGTCACATTTACCAGTGCCAGTGGTACTGGCAGTCTGTACCGCAGCACCAGAAGGTCCTTCCTGAGGCCATTAGGTACCTTCAGTTGAACCCAAGACAAGCCAAACGTATGGCTATTTACTGACCCCACCGCACCCCACCCCCAGAGGGCACCTCTCAAGGTATTCATTCAGAGCCTTAACCCCAGATGGCCCATTCAACCCGGTGAGACAGAGTACAGTGACGACTGGCATAAGCCATTGTCAACCATGATGATGGCTGCATGATAATATAACAATTACAAGATTTCCCACTGTAGAGAAAAGCAGTGTTGTAAAGAAGGACAGTTTAGACATGAAATGACAGAAAGAGGAAAACCAAGCACAGGTGGGAAGCAAAACATGGACATGAAGTTCCAGTCCCCGAGAGAGGGGCCGGCTTGTCAATTCTGTTGCTTTCAAACCAAATGACCTTGAGGCAGCTGCAACTTCCCCTCAAATAATCCTCAGTGCTCGATACCCAGAGCAGTCCAGACAGCGTCACACGGCAAGTCAGGTATCTGTCAGTCTCGTACCTAATGGCCTTGGAAGGCCGCAGAGGCCAACCAGACCTTAAGCACAGGCAGCCAAATGACCAGTGCTTAATATCTACAGAATGCCAGCAACACCGCACTACAACTCAGGACAAGAAGCACACTACACGAGGTCAAAAGCACAATACACGGGGTCCATCTCCACTGGACAGTCCCAAACCCAGCTAGGGATTGCCAGCCTAATAGCATGTAGCCAGTGGCTGCTACTTGCCCGTGACAGAAGTGGAGCCTAGGCATTGTCACATAGGGGGTTAAAACCTACTGCTCACGCTCCAAGTGAATGATGCAAGCCAGACTATCCACTAGCCACCTTAATACCACATGGCAACAGTTACGGACAGCAACCAAGACTAGCTGGCAGGAAAGTTTGTTATGAATACCACCCTGCTCTAGTAAGGTGAACAGAGGACTGGGGGACTGCAACCCCAGCCAGCTGCACTGAGCCTTGCTTTGGAGGCCACTCCTTGCATCAGGCTGTAGTAGGAAGCATGGGTAGGTAACTGGGCTCAAACCTTGTAGGACCAGTAACCAATTCTCTCCAGAGCCATTTCTGGAAGGAAGTCTTAGTTACGCTACCTTCCAGTCACTCTCTCAGCCAGTCTCCATAGCTGAAGGGCTGTCAAGTCCACTATGCCTTTAATACTCTTGGATAGCAAAGGACATCTACCAAAAACATCCAAGTGCTTCCTCTAGAAGACGCTACTGCCAAAACAACCCGAAGAATCTGACACATGCACAAGTAGGATCCATAGGGGCAATTACACAATGAAGAAAAATTATGGAAGACCATCTTAAAAAGAGAAGACTGTGCTCATTTGGAGAAATTCTGCAAGCCAGCAAAAGGCTGAAAATTCTTGTTTAAAACAAGTCCTGATGCTCCAACAAACAGTCAAGAAGCAAATAAAAAAAAAAAAAAAAAAAAAAAAAAAAAAAAAAAAAAAAGAGAGCAATGCTACAAAATCCACCCAGTCTCATACCATGGCCAGTGGAGAAAGAGGGAGGACAGATGCTGCGCTTCAGCAGACTGTTTATGGATGCCCATCTTTAGGGGTGGTAGTCCCCTGAAGGTCCAGAGTAAGGCACCCAAACTATTAGAGAAGGAACAATTGAAAACTTAACATTTCTTCAACATTTCCTACTGGCTACTTTAGGCAGCTCCAAGTGTGCTGGTTTTTGTTGAAACTTCAGAATGGGGTCTAACTTGCATGCACTGCACAAGGAACCTAGGCACCTCACTTACAGAAAGGTACCGGACACCTAAAAGTACTCCTTACATTATACTGAGGGTCGTAGATCATTCCCTGCCCCTTTCCATCTGATGGCAAGTGACACTGATGAAATAAAAAAAAAAGTAGGACTGTTGAAGAAAAACCAAACATCTTAATAACATGCACTAGGAAACTAAATTTCTCTCTAGAGATTCTATTCTTCCTTGGTACATTTTCTTATTCTGCAGATGAAGACTGAACTGTTGCATTTCCTGATGAAGTCAAAAAGATCAACCTCACAAGACTCTGGTGAAACATTTAAAGCATTCCAGCAGGGAAAAATGGTTCATTACAACTTAATCTTGACTCACTTTTTACTTTCTCTCTCTCTCTTGCTAAAAAAAAAAAAAAAAAAGAGAGAGAAAAAAGTTTCAGGGGGAAGTTTGGGATACGCTGACATTTAGAAAAAGTTCACTTTTTCTCTTCATCTTCTATAAAATCCAGAAGTGTAGCTGTAAAGAATTCCCAAGAGGGTCATCTTGAAGAAAAACAGCACTGGTGGAGAGAAGGGAGACCTAATTCAGGAAATCCATGGACAGCAGGGAAGAGGAAGCATGGCTCTTCAAAGTAAAAGGAAGGACACTTTAGAATCATAGAAAATTAGGACTGGAAGGAAGCTCAGGAGGTCATCTAGTCCAAGCCCCAGGGTGTATTTGATTTAAATCAACTTAAATCATGATTTAAGTCACTGGTCAGGAAGCCTTGATTTCATCACTGTTTTCTACAAAAAGTGTATTCTTGTTGTTTGATAGCCTCTATTCATATAACTTGTTGAAAATTTGCACTTTTAGAGAAAGATAAAGGCTTGGACTCCGTGTACACAAACTTGCAGAGACACAAGAGCTGGTGGGGGTAGGTAATCAGGTCTGTTATTCCTCATCTCCATATACTGCTGTTAACAAGGATGCCATCTCTGGAGACAAATCCACAGTTTGAGGAATGGAACAAAGCATCACCAAGATGCTTAATGGGATCCTCTAGACTGAGCACCGAGTCCCATTGGGTAGAGTGGTTTTCTTTAATCTTCACTAACCTATAAAAGGAGATTCTGGGAACCCTCAGAAGACTGGGCCCCTAATATAGTCCATGGCCTGTTGTGATTTATTTATAAAAAACTTTTCTAAAAGGTTACATGGATATAGTCTCAAATAGTATACAATTAGGAGTTATAATCCCTACTCCATGATGATATCTTTGAGCTTCAATACACCTTAAAATTAAAGCCATCTTTGTATAGGTTTTTTTGTTGTTTTGTTTTTTTAAATAAACACCTTTAAAAAAATAAGACATCCAATTAAAATTTTAGAAAATTGGATTAAAAAAAAAAAAAAAAAAAAAAAAAAAAAAAAGAGAGGATTTTTTTTAAGTTAAAAAAATAAAACATTTTTATCCACCCTGCCAACTCCCTGCTAGATCATCTCAGCCAAGGTTTTGTCTAACCAGGTCTTAAAAACCTCCAAAGATGGAGAGTCCATGATCTCTCAGTAGTCTGTTCCAGGACTTGACTACCCTCATAGTGAGAGTTTTTCCTAATATTTAACCTAAATCTCCCTGGCTGCAACTTGAGCCCATTGCTCCTTGTTCTGTCATCTGCCACCACTGAGAACAGTCTACCTCCATCCTCTTTGCAACCCCCTTTCAGCTAGCTGAAGGCTGCTATTAAATTGCCCTCCCCACCTCTCCTTGGGGGCTTCTCTTCTCCAGACTAAATAAGCCCAGTTCCCTCAGCTCCTGCTCAGAAGTCATGTGCCCTAGCCCTCGAAACATTTTTGTTGCCCTCAATTTGACTCTCCAATGGGTCCACATCCTTTCTGTAGTGGGGTCAGTACTGTACTGGACACAGTACTCCAGATGTGGCCTCACTGGTGCCAAATAGAGGGAATAACCGCTTCCTTCAATTTGATGGCAATGCTCCTACTAATGCAGCCCAGTACGCTGTTAGTTTTCTTTACAACAAGGGCACACGGTTGGATCATTCAAGTTTATTGTCCACTGTGACTCCTAGGTCCTTTTCTGCAAAGCTGCTGCCCAGCCAGTCAGCCCCGAGCCTGTACCAGCGCACAGGACTGCTCCATCCTAAGTGCAGGACTTTGCACTTGTTGAACCTCATAAGACTCATTTTCACCGCATTTTCCCATCCGCCTAGGTCACACATTCCTAGCCCTACCCTCCAGCATATCTACTACTCCCCCCAGCTTGATGTCATCCGCAAACTTGCTGAGGGTGCACTCCATCCCATTTCAGAAGTCGCTGATGAAGATATTGAACAAAACTGGCCCCAGGACCAAGCCCTGAAGCGCTTCACTTGATACCAGCTGCCAACTAGACATCGAGCCATTGATTACTGATCCAGCAAGTGTTCTATCCACCTTACAGTCTATTCATTCAACCCGTGCTTCCTTAGTTTGCTTCCAAGAACATTGTGGGAGACCATATTCAAAAGCTTTGCTGAAGTCAAGGGGTATCACATCCACTGCTCTTCCTGCATCCACATAGCCAGTCATCTCATCATAGAAGGCAATCAGGTTTGGTTAGGCATGACTTGTCCTTGGTGAATTCATGATGACTATTCCTAATCACCTTCTTCTCCTCCAAGTGTTTAGAGATGCATTCCTTGAGGACCTGGCTCCATGACTTTTCCAGGGACTGAGGTCAGGCTGACCCATCTGTAGGTCTCCAGATCCTCTTTCTTTCCTTTCTTAATGAGCACTATGTAGTTGCCTTTTTAAAACCATCCAGGACCTCTCCTAACTGCCACAAGTCTTCAAAGATAGCGGCCAGCAGCTCTGCAATCACAGCAGCAATCTCCCTCAGCATCCCCAGGTACATAATGTCTGGCCACACAAACTTGTATACATCCAGCTTTTCTAAGTAGTCCCTAATATGTTCTTTCACCACCATTGGCTGTTCCCTGCTCCCCAAACTGTGCTGCCAGGTGCAGCGGTCTGGGAGCTGACCTTGCCTGTGAAGATTGGAGGTGAAAAAGGCACCAAGCACTTCAGCATTTTCCTCAGTCCGTCACTACGTTGCCTCTCCCATTGAGAAAGGGACCCACGCTTTCCCCGATTTTCCCTAGGTTGCTACAAGTATGTCAGCAACAATTCTTATTAGTCTTCACATCCCTTGCTAGTTGCATCTCCAGCTGTGCTTTGGTCTACCCGATCTCCTCCCTGCATGCCCAAGCAATCCTCTTATTTGCCTCACTAGTCATTTGTCCAAGTTTCCACTTCTTGTAAGCTACCTTTGTGAGTTTTAGCTGAAGGGTTTCCCTGCTAAGCCAAGCTGGATTTCTGCCATACTTGCTAATCCTCCCACACATTGGGATGGGTTCATTCTTGCACTCTCATTAAGATGTCCTTAAAACACAGCCAGCTCTCCTGGACTCCTTCCCCCCTTCAGACTGGTCTCCCAGGGGATCCTGCCCACTAGTTTCCCAAGCAAGTTGAAGTCTGCTTTTCTGAAGACCAAGGTTCTTACTCTATTGCTCTACATCCTTCCTTTCCTCAGGATCTTGAACTTGATCATCTCGCTGCTGCCCAAGTCGCCATCTACTAGTACATCCCCCCCAACCAATTCCTCTCTGTCTGTGAGCAGCAGGTTAAGAAGAGCACAGCCCCTAGGTTAGCTGCTCCGACACTTGCACCACGAAGTTGTCCCCAGCACTCTCCAAAAAACTTCCTGGATTGCTTGTGCACTGCTGTATTGCCCTCCCAGCAGATGTCAGGGTGACTGAAGTAGCCCAGGAGAAGCAGGGCCTATGAACAGGTAACTTCTACTGTTTGAAGACCACCTCATCCTCCTGGTCTGGTGGTCTACAGCAGAGACACACCATGACATCACCCTTGGTGCTCTCCCCTCTGACCTTAAACCAGAGACTTACAAAACTGGAGATATAGGCCTGCTGAATCTATGTAAAGTTCTTTATGGATTGCTCAAAGAATAACAAAGCGCAATTCTTCTTCTCCCCTTCCTGAACAGTTTGTACCCATCCATGGCAGTACTCCAGCCATGCAAGCTCCCACCGAGTCTCTGTTATTTCAAGTATGTCATAGCTCCATGACTGTGGAAAAGCTTCCAGTTCTTCCTGCTTGTCTTCCAGGTCCATGGCATTTTCATATAGACATCTAAGGTAACCAGCCAATTGCCCTACTTTGTCAGGAAGAATGAGAAGGACTCCGTTGCTTCCTCCAGGTCACCCACTTCTCCCACCTACCTTTGGTCTCCAGCACCCAGCAAACCTAATTTAAAACCCTCCTCACCAGGTTAGTGAGCCTGTTTGCAAAGATGCTCTTCCCTCTCTTTGTTAGTTGGATCGTATCTCTTCCTAGCAATCCTTCTTAGAACAACTTCCAGTTGTCACAAAAACCAAAGCCTTACTTAGGAATACTACCTTCTTGACTCTAGAAATGGTCTCAGTTGAAACAAGCATTTTCCACTATGGATGGAGGGAAGAGAGGCAGGGACTTGTATTTTTATACAATTTACCCCAAGTAACCCTACAATTTAATAGTTTGTCAAACAATATAGAATATGGCTTATTTCCAGGTTGCTATATTGTTGGATGAATTATATGCAAATATTTAAACAGATATTTATTCTGTTTTGCCATTAAGAAATCAGAGGCCACAAGTGTTCTATAAGCAGACACCAATCTTCCATAAAACACTGCATAATTTATAAGAAGTCTAAGGTACATGTTTAAAGTGCTAGTGGAAGGACTAATAAATGAAACCGGGATCTAAACATCTTCCAATATTACGCTGACTGCTGCTTTAAAAAGGATTGAGTAAGGGGCAGAAATAGCTTAAGTAATAAGATAATTTGACCAATACACCCTTAAAAATGGTGTTTTTGCCTGCAACACAGGTTCGAAGTGCATCATCAGAATCAATATGCTGAAGTATAGCACACTTTGCTACTCAGGAGGGGCAGCAGCTGCCAGTTTCCACTTGCTCAATCTGCTAAAACGCCTGCGTGAAAACATGAAAGCTTTGCAATATTGGACTGCCAGCACTATAACCTTTCATACAGAGCTGACAAACTTCAGGTCTCATTTGTCATCAGAATTATCCCCATCCTAGTCCCAAACTGTTTAAACCATTAGCCAACTCCCCCTCCCCACCCAAGAAGTGCTCCTTTGAACAAAGCTATTCAAAGTTGCAACTGATAAAATGCTAATTTTTGTATGTATGTGTTTTTTTCTGCATTCATAATAGTGATGATAATCAATGAGCAGAATCCATATGAAGTGTAAAATCAGCAAAAACCTTCCATGTCATAAATAATATCTATACACGAACAGAAAAAGAACACTTCAAGACTGATAATGAAGCATGTTATGCTTCATAAAATAGGTAAGGAAGATTTCAGGAAGGAAAGGGTCACTTGCTTTTATCAGCAGACCTGAAGCCTCATATTTTTAGAGATATCTGAAATCAATGAGAATTAAATATCTGAAATAACTTTAGGTAACCTGAGACATATTGGGCACATCTACACATGCCTATTAAATGCACTGCAATAAACTCTGGGGCTTACTGCACCGGAGTTTATTGCTCTCAGGCTCACATTTGCACAGGCAAATGGGATTGCAGCATGTGGAGCCAGGTCAGAACAGCCCTGGCTGGCAGGAGGCTGTGAGGATCTGCCTGCCAGCCCAGGGCTGCTTCCCCAGCATGCTGCAGGAGGGGCTGGCTGGGGCACGAGGGTGATTCAGTGCAGGGCTAGCCGGCAAGCAACCCCTACAACACTGGAGCACCCTCACAGCCCAGCCAGCCCCTCCATTGTTTAACACGTGGGCTGCTGTGGAGTTTTTTTACCGGATTAAATTAGTTTTCTCCAGCCTAACAGAAGCGCACATGTAGATGCCAAGACATTTACTGCACAGTTAGTCTACTGTGCAGTAGACATCCCATGTACATGCTCCCACCTATGGAGTCTCAGTAGTTTAAAAATTTATATTTAGACTTCGAGACAAATGGTCATCAGGATGCCATCTATAATTGATTATTTAAATAAATGTATCCCTTTATTAGCCATCTACACAGCAATATCTGTCTAGATGAGGGAAGAGGAAGGTCAAATTCTCTTTCAAGTTTTTTCACGTAATCATTGTCGGATGCTGAGCAAGAATTTATGCACCAAGTTTTCCCAACTGAAAACAGGAATACTTTTCTTTACCTGCCTTTATAAATTGCTTTGAGATCAACAGAGTAACTACTGACAAAGAACTAAGATGACAATCTTACAGCTTACACAGTCTTTGAGATTTTAAATATGGTTTAAAGATACCAAAACCATTTTTCTGCTACCTGAAGGCGAGGGGCTACAGGGATTTTTTTTTCCCTTTAGTACAGGTAGGTAAAAAGACAATTTTATAAAGTTCATGTTACATTTCCTACCACCTTTGGCATATTTATTTGTTGTATAAGAATGTATGCAGAACAGACTATAAACTAGCATGAGCAAAAGCATATAATAATAAAACCTTATTATACATAAATTAACCGGATATATATTGCTAACCTTAATTTGTAATTGAGCTTACCTTGGGGAACTGTTTTACGGGAATTAACACTTTCTGTCCCAGCTTCATATTTTTATTAATCACTACATCAATATATTTTTCTTCTTCCTTTCCTTCCCCTTTTTGGAATTTCTCAATTTCTGTAGAGAAAAATATTAAAAATTATTACTTTGGAACATAATACTAAGTGCTTAAAATACCTGAGCAACTTAGTTTAACAGAAAAAACCAAACAAACGTTTTTTCCACTATTAACATATTACATTTTACTTATGTATAAAATATACCCCTGACTTTAATACATTGTCTGGGAGTATTGGATTCTTTAATTCAAGAGAAACTCATGAAAATTAAACGATTCATAACACAATTTTCACTTCACATTTTATAAAACTGCTTATAATTATTTTGTTTGAATACATGAGATCACCCCTTTAAAAGAGGGGGAAGGGATGACAATATTAGGGCCCAAAGCTTATTTTTATTTTCTCCCTACATTTGTGTTGTAAACCAGAGTGAAGTAAGGGAATATACACACACAACACTAATGCTGATCCCCCACTGTACAGATTTAAATAAATGCCACACGCACTGCTGTTAATCTCCAGAGGAACACACCCTCCTTCAAGTGTTTAAAAGTAAACCAATGAAGTAACAAATCAAGCCCAAAAGTTGAACTGGATGTTTTCTAGGGCTGTAATTATCTTTGATACAAAAGCTGGAAGTCCTTACTTGCTCTTCATACTGCTTAACGTCCTGAGGATAATTTTAACAAACTAATTGTTTTGATTTCCCACCCCCGATATATAGTTTTCTGCAATATACTAATGAAGCAATGCACCCAACTAATGCTATATATTTGGAAGAAGCTGTGTAACGATGGAGATTTGTAAAAATCTTTGCATAGTTAGATCAAGACCATGATTTTTCAATATTGGGAGCACATGAAATTCTACCCCCAGGCTGCAGTCAGGAAGCCATGACGTGTTCCACAAGGTTCTGCCAAGGATATTGAACGTTCGTCCAAACAAGCTCACTTAAAAGGGGCATAGATACACACCAACTGCATAAACAGTTTGCACAATTCATGTGCCAATACACAGAAATGAATATATTAATGTAAATCTCTCAGGATCCCATGACTAAAACTAAATCACAAACTAGGGCAAGTGTTTGTTCGTATTTCTAAAAAGTAAATTATCTAAGTAGCTTGCCAGGGAGGGAGGAAAAAGAAGAAAAGGCAAGACCTCCAGCAGGCCTTGCATGGCCAATGGAGCTGGACAGGGGTAGGACACAGCCAACCTGTGGGATTCAGGTTACTCCAAGTCACCCCAGCACGGGGCCACACTCAAAGGCACCATTTGGATTGCCCTTTTGGGGGGGTGGGGGGTGGGAAAGAGAGAGACAAGGATGAGAAAAAGAGAGGATCAGTGGAATTTGGCAACAGCCTCCCTGGAAGAGAATGTATGGGGACTCCAGAGACACCTTAAGGGATGGGGTAGGGGATTCCCTTGGGTTAAAGGCAGGAGAGTAGGAATAGGTGAGGTAGGACAGAGGTATGGGCTTGGGAGGAACACAAAGGGGACAGGACTGGCCTGGGGTGAGATGCAGGGAGCAGTAGAAAGCATGGAAGAAGCAAGCAAGCGTGCCTTCCCACACCCCATTTGATTATTAGCCATTTCTCTACTTTAGTGTGTATAGCATACAGGCCACTAAGTCAGAAACAAAGTCACTTTGAAATTAAATTTTCAGATTTAAAATCAGATGTGCGTGTGTAAAACAGGAAGTTCAGCAATTGTAATGTTAAGCTCAGTGGTCCAATTGAAAAGTACTGGAATTTTTTACTTCATAGCTTTTGATCTCCAGAATCTGACATTGATGGTAATTACTTAAGAGTATTGCGAAACCAGCTATAATGTCCGTACTTCTATTAAGGTGAACTTCATTATGTCATTCACTTTATACTTCCCCCGGGCAATAAGGCTGAATTATACATTGTGAAAGGTTTCCCTAATCAATAGAAAAATTGTACTGTTGTAAGAAGGAAAAATTAAAGAAACGTATGACTTTTTTTTGATGCAACAATCTATTAGTAGTAGGTGTTTGAGCTCACTCCCAAAGTTTAATTTTTAAACTTTTTAAAAGAGAGACTGATTTTTCAACAATGGTTCCACTGGCATAACTTTTATGAAAGGGATTGTAACACTCAATATAGTAATTAAATATTCCCTATCTATTTTTTATACGTTTATTTACTGCTGGCAATAAAAACAAAATTAATACTGATGGAAATCAATAAAAAAAAGTGTGTCAACATGGAGGATTAAAGGCAAGAGGAACACAAAACTATACTAGTAATTGTTCAAAGGTATTGAATACCACTGATATCCAGTCTACCGTTCCCATTTTACATTAGTGACAGAATCAGCAGTCTTGTAGTTTTGGGATTTTTTTGCACAAGTAGAAAATTTAGAATTCTTATCAGAAATCAGTCAACATATCAAAATATGTAT
>NW_005843258.1:208536-213671 GCF_000455745.1 Alligator sinensis | reverse complement strand
AATCTCCTGCCTAGATCTCTCTTCTTTTGACACCGAGTTTGAAATTTTAGCTTATCTGTAATCAAACAGGTTGTTCTTCATGCTAAAAAGGTGTCTAAGTTGATGATAAACAGATAAATAAAAGCTGAGATTTGTTTTCTTCTGCTAAGTAAAAGCTGAAGTTATGCACTGGTGTACATAACTGAATAGATGACATGAGACTTATTATTCCTTCCCTTAGGGAAAAGCAAACTTAACTAGTTCAAAACCAAAAATCCCCAAACAAGCACCAAGGATTTGTAGTAAATTTAAAATAGCAGACTTGAAAAATGTAAGCAATACAGTTGTCTTTGCTCCTTGCCATAAGTGTTCATTAAAAGTTACACCATGCAGTTTGCTTAAGACCATTGTAACCAACTTTTTTGGCAGGTCTGCCCTGCCTCCTGCCCTGTCTGCCACCTGCCTGCACTGTGGGTTGACCACCCCGGCCTAAGAACCAGGCTCTCCAGGACTTCTGGGTATATCAAGATTAAGGCATATAGAGGGGAAGAGGGGTTAAAAGTTCTACTGCAATCACCACCTTCACTATTTCTGCACCTAAGCAATAGAATCAATTCCTCTACGTTCATGAACACTACATAAAACAGCGATTCCCTAAGGTGTGCCGCCACACATGAAGGTACCAATCCGAGACATGGACATGGACAAGCACCGCACAGCGGGATCAAGCCCAGACCGGTGAGTAAAGTGTGCTGTGAATTTTGATCTGGGGGAGTGCATGCAGGGCAGGGGAAAACATGGAAAACAATGGTATAAAATATTCTCTCTTGCATCAGTTATGTATATTTTCTAAATGTACTTAACAATATTTTCAGAACCTCATCCTATTCTAATAAGAATAATTAATATTAATATTAATAGCCACAACATAAATGTGGGGTTTTTTGTTTTACTTTGATAGAAAAGGTCCTATGCCACAAGGTCATCTAGTGCAGCCTCCTGCTCAAGCCAGGATCAAAATCAGCTATGCCATCCCAGCTAAATGTTTATCTAGCTTACTCTTGGAAGTGTCCAAGGACAAAGCTTCCACAACTTCTCTAGGCAGCTTGTGTTCCAATGCTTGGCCACCCTTCATACTCAAGAAGTTCCTCCTAATCTCCAGCGCAAGTTTCCTCTGCTGAAGCTTGATGCCATTGCCCTTAGTTCAGGCCCCTACAGCAACAGAGAACAGTCCATCTTTCTACCCTTTCTATAATCACCCTTCAGGCATAATCTGCCCTCAATCTTCTCTTCTCCCCAATAAACACCCCAGTATTTTCAGCCTTTCCTCTTGCGTTTTGCTTTCTAGACCTCAATCATTTTTGTTGCTCTTCAGTGGACTCCTCCTAAACTGTCCACATCCGTCTTGAAGCGTGGAGCCCAAAAAGGGGCAGCGCTCCACGAGGCCTTCACCGGTGTTGAAAAGGTCAGAAGAATCACTTCCTGTGATCTGGAAGCGATGCTCTTGGCAACACAACCCAGTATATGCTGTTGCAACACGAGCACACACTTGGTTTATTCAGCTCATGGTCCACTAACTCCTTCTCTACAGTACTGCAGCCCAGCCAGTCAATCCCTGCAGCACCTCTGAAGTTGAGCAGTCTTGGTTTACTTCAAACTATGTGGATAAGGGTAACTGTTTTACCCATATCCTTTTATCTTTTACCACACTGCTCAGGCTGCATAGTGTGCGGGTCATATCCTACACTGCAAGCCCTCCTCCACTCCCAACACCAGACTGCATGCCTCCCATTGTATTGCCCAGTAGGGCTGTGTGAAGCTTCAGTTGCTGATTATAAAATCGGCAGAGATTCAGCCCGATTCGGTGACCAAATCTGAACCAAATCAGGAGAGCATTTAATCTCTCCCAATCGAATTAAAACCCTCCAAATTGATTTGGAGAGATTTGATGATTTGGACATAGACAGCTTTAAGTGTTTTCTCTACATACCTCAAGGTACCAGGCAGCTCAACAATGCTGGAGATGGTGGGGCAGATGGAGCATCCCACGGGAGCGTGGGGAGGTCCCCAGTGCACTCAGCAGCAGACCCAGAAGTAGACTAGAAGCACTTCTGGTCCACTTCCAGGACCCCCCCGCCCCCAGCTCAGCGACTGGTACCTCCTGGGTCTGGTGGGGAGAGACCTGGGGTCCCCCGCAGCCAACTGCCGAGTCAGGAGGGTGCAGGTGCGAGGGGAAGAAGTACTTCCGGTCCACTTCCAGGTCTGCTGCTGAGCACATGGGGGGACCCCCCCCATGCTCCTGTGGAATGCTCCACCCACCCCAGTATCGCAGCATTCACGGGCCGCACTTGGTACCTCAAGGTACATAGAAAAAAAACATTTAAAGCTGTCTATGGCCGAATTGCTGATTCTCTGAATCAGCATTCTGAATCTGAAGATTCAGATTTGGCCAAATCAAAAATCAGGACAGTGATCTGAATCAACAAATCGAATCACTATCTCCCGATTTGGGCCAACTCCAAATCAAATACGGCCTATTTTGCACATCCCTACTGTCCAGGACCCCCATGCCATGTGGATCTCTCCGTACCATGTCAGCACCCAGGGTCCCCGGCTCTCTCCAAGCCACTTGGCCTCACGCTCCCTTGGCTTTGGCCTCATAAGCAGGGTCAGGCAGCAGAAGCTTGATAAGAGAGGGGAGCTTGAAAACTGCAGTGGCAGCACCTGCCAGAGCAGTAGACAAACCTGCACCTAGACCAGGAGCCACACATTAAGCCTTTGGGGCTTACATGCGACTCACATGCTTCCAGTTGTACAGCTCTGAAGCAAGCAATCATGACGACCAAATATGATTGACCATGACCAAATATTTCAGCTAGAAAGTAAATTACTTCTAGTTCACCTCTTCTTTCCAGTGTTTATCAGACTTTAATTTCCAACACAAAGACACCTTGCTAATGTTTTAAGGCTAGTTCAGTTGATCTAATAAAAGATAAATCACATCTACCCAAAGAACCGTGCCTGCCTAAAGAATAACATCTATTTTATCAATAAATTACTGGTATTTCAAGACTGCCATAAACAGGGTTTCCCCCCAAAAGTGAATTCCATTTCCTCTGGCGATAAGCCATTTACTTGTTCTGTTACAAGTTGATTAAACTGCTTTCCCAAGATTTAACTAGTTCATTTCTGGGTATGAAAGCATTAACTGTCGTAACAAAAACAGTTTACTGTTTTGTGCATACCAGACCCACTTTTGATCTTTATCTTTGCTTTTCTGACCATGGCTGTGTGGGAAGAAGTGACCAGGAAGCAAAAATCCTCAAACTTTTACAACCAGCATGTACACTCAAAAGATTTGCAAGAGTCATTTGATATCCATCACTCGCTCATGTACAAATTTAAGTTAATTAGGGAAAACCCAGGCAGACCAAAGAGGAAATCCAATCAGATTTTCAAGGTTGAACAGACAGAAGGATTTGCCTTGCCCTAATCCCTAGATTACATTCTGTACTCTTCAGCTTTGTGTGCCAATGCAGTCTCCTAGTTCAGAAAGAATAAATGAACATGTGATTAAGGCTTCCGATATTGCTAAGGATTAAAATCCCATGTTCTCAGGCCATGGATGCAGCATCTGCAGTAGTCTAGGAATTCAGCTGAAGTAATAATTACATAGGGATTAAAAAAAATGATGGAAGAGAAAAGCTAAGCAGTGATTGCTTCTTGATTAACCCATGACAGAAAAATGTTGCTGAATACATTATCTAATGGTAAAGAAGACTTATTTGACTTCAATCTCAAAGCAGAATTAATCTTCCTGAGAGAACTACTAGAATAAGGCATATTATTTCAAATAGATAGTATCTGGCTTTGGAAAATACATAATATCATATGATACTCAGTGCCTATCATCATCAATGTAAGGCCAAGGATCAAACAAGTCTGGAGTAGATATTGCTATAATCTGTTTTGTGCCTATTTCTGTCAAATATTCCACAGAAGTTAATTCCAAATGCAAGATTTTCCAAGGTTGCTCTCTTAAAGGAAGATGTAAAGTCACCCCCCTCCAGGACCCACCACTACAGACTCTTCCAACATGAGAAGTGTTCCGCATTGCCAGTTTTTATTTATTTATTTATTTATTAAGTCCAAGAATTTTTCAGGGTTTATCTTGGAAACAAAAACCAGGATGAAATTGCATTTAAAGGGAATAAAACAAAACCAAAAAAAAAAAAATCAGTTTAAAAATTGGGCAAAAATCAGTGATGAGAGAGGGAGAAAGTCTGGGACTAGAGAGGGGGTCTGGGGAAGGGCTTGGTGTAACCCATCCACTGCTCCTGGGGTTACAGCAGGGAGCAAAGCGGGGGAACAGCTCTTGTTGCTACATGCGCCCCTGGGAGGGCTGTGGGGCTGTGCCAGGCTCTTCACAGGTCGTGCGTGCCCCCAGATCTGCACACGGGATGTGGGCTTGGAGCAGCACCAAGCTCTGCCCAGTGCTCCGGGCAGGTGCCAGCCTACTCTTGTCCCGTGCACAGTGCGGGGGGGGCGGGGCGGGCGCACAGATAAGAGCCCAGCACAGCCCCTCAGCCCTGCTGAGGGGTGTGGGCCCCCGGATCGGTGCGTGGGACAGAAGCAGGTTGCTGGCTGCCCGGAGCACCGGGAAGAGCCTGGTGTCACTGCCGGCCCCAGCCTACAGCAGCAGCTGGCTTATGGCGCACAGATCTGGGAGCACACGCCGCATAGGAAGAGCCTGGCACAGCCCCCCAGCCCTCCCAGGGCCGTGCAGGAACAAGAGCCATGCCCCTCCACCACCCCACACCCACTGACAGCTAGCTCCCCCTGGTGGCTCAGGCTTTGAGGGAAGAGCCTGGTGTCACTGCCGGCCCCAGCCTACAGCAGCAGCTGGCTTATGGCGCACAGATCTGGGAGCACACGCCGCATAGGAAGAGCCTGGCACAGCCCCCCAGCCCTCCCAGGGCCGTGCAGGAACAAGAGCCATGCCCCTCCACCACCCCACACCCACTGACAGCTAGCTCCCCCTGGTGGCTCAGGCTTTGACCCTGCCCCAGGCACTGGGAGCTGCAAGCCCCATGGGAGGGGAGGGGGGCCCGGCCCTGCTCCCTGCAGTGGGTACTGCACCCGGCCGCTCCACACCG
>NW_005843258.1:205577-208525 GCF_000455745.1 Alligator sinensis | reverse complement strand
CGCCCACGAAGGAGCAGCGCCGGGGTGGGGGGGGGGGGGGGGGGGGGGGCAAAAAAAAACCCAGGGTGCAACGGCATGTGCTCCTTGCTGCTGAAATTCCGGTTAGGGTTTTCCAGTTAGTAAAGTCCCAGATAACAGGGATTTTACTGTGTTTATTTTTATGAAATGTAGCTGCCATACATAGGAAAAAGAAAGATTTGCACTTTCTACCCATCTTTCTGTGATGATGTCCATGAAAAAAAAATCAGTTTTTAGAAGTTTGCAAAAAGAAGTGAAACAGGAAGGTGAAGAGGAGGCGGCAATGTGCCGCAAGTGCTGTGGCTTAAAGTCAGTTCTCGTGCCAACAGGATAAAAAACTATGTAGAAAGCAAGCAACACATTAACATTTTTTTTTTTTTTTTTAAAAAAAGCATGTGAAATTAGGGATAGACAGGCCGTATCTGAAGCCTTTAATAGGGCATTAATGAAAGAGAGAACCCAATAAGCCTGTGGTAATGAATTTGTGCCTGCCATTTGTTTTGCTGGGCAACCACCATTTCTCGCGGAGGGACCAATCGGTGACTTTTTTTGCTGCAGGACAGTATTGCTGTGCACACTTCCTAGCGCAAACAGCCCAACTCGTAAATACCTCAGAGAAAATGACAAAGCTCTAGTACATAAAGTGATTGAAAGAATTAATGGATATGTGGTGTCTAGTTTGATTTCTGACAAAAATCGCCTGATGAGTCAGACTGCCCAATTCTCGCCTTTTATTTTTGCGTTTTGATTTCAAAGCCAAAAAGCCTTCATTGTTTTGTGCAGAAGTGACATTCATCCTATTTACGGACACCCCAAGCACCCATGCAGCAATACATTTGTAACATTGCATTTACTAACTGACTGGAAAATGTGGCCACCACTAACACTGATTCTGCCTCCTATATGGAGATAAAACTCGATCACAGACCAGATCTATTACTTCTCCTGCTTGTTTAATTCATGTTGCACTATCATCAGCCCCAACTATTGAAGAAATAAGAGATGTGCAATCTTTCATCATTGGATTTGGGGTCGTTTTCAAGCATACAAACAAGGTGAAAGACTTCAACGCTGTTCACTGCAAAAAATGGCCAAAAATGGCAGGCAACTGTAACGTGCAATTTGAACCCCGAAGTGTTCGGTGCCAATGATCCTTTTTGGAATATTATTCAGGCGTTGAACCCTGTTCTCGAGGTGAATTTTGCAGCAGACTACAATTACTAAGCCAGAGCATTTCAACCATTTGCCAAAGATGAAATTTCACATCTTAAAAGTGAATAACACTACCTACATGAATATGCCTATTCCTGACAGTGCGGAAGTAGATGTGCTGGCTTTTTGGAATACCCAAGACGCACTTCTCAACTTTACTAAAGTTGCACGACAACCTTTGAGTACTCCCCGGATCAGTGGATGCAGAAGTCTTGTTTTCAAAACTGGACTACATCCGAGAGAAAAAGAAGCTCAACGTGAGTGAAGATACACTTGAGAAAGCCATGTGAGCCTATGCAAACCAGGATTTCTGGAAAAAATTGAGTTTTGATGGGACACAAATTATGCTTGTATAGAAAAAGTTTAGCCTAACCTTACCGTTCTTTCTAATAATTCAAAATCAGTTTATGAAAACCTGAGATCTACACAAAAAAAGAACTTATGAAAAAATAAATATTGTTGGACAAAAGTTGGACTTTATTTTCATTTTTTTTTTTTAATTCTTGCTCACGCATGCTACCATAGGGAGTTACGGCAGTAGGATGATGATAGTTGTACTTGCCAAAAGTATTCCTTGCTGTAATATACACGTGTTTAAACAGTTTCTACATTTGCAAATTGTCAGCATACTAAAAAGTATAAAGGTTTCCTTTGATTTATGTGGGTTCTGTATGGGCCACTTGTGCTGGTTAACAGGGATTTGAATTGAAAAATGGGTGTAAATCCATAAAAACGGAATTACTTAAAAAAAAAAGCTAGGAAATTTAAAACAAGGGGGGGGGGGGGGATGGACACAAAAAACCCAGTAAAAACAGAATAAGGAACACTAAACGTGAGGAACAATGTGAAAGCTAGAAAATTGGTTCCCAACATGAAATTTGCTGTTCTTGTTAACTAATATTTGTTGAACAGCTACTTCTGGAAGAGCTGTGCAATTGATGCATCTCACAAGTTCGCTGGAAGCAATGGTGCAAATGTTCCACGTTGCAGAAACCATTGCTTTATGATGTTTTTGACCACTGAGAGTGATCCTGCTGGATGCAGTTACCCTTCCTTTCTCTCCTATTCTCTCTCAATAGAGGTAGGCAACCCCTGGCATGGGTGCCAGAGTGTGGCACTTGAAGGCATTTTGCTTGGCATACATGCCACTGGGTGGATGGCAGGAAGGGGCCAGGGCTACACAGCAACAGCAAGGATTGGGCCCCTCGTTTACCCCGTCATCCACCCCTGGCACACCAACATCTTACAAGTTGAAGGTGTGGGTGTTTTTGGCACAGTGCCCAAAAATGTTGCTGATCCCTGAAGTAGAAGAAGGGAAGAGGAATCCCTGCCTAGAGCCAACTCTCCCCTGTGGAGAGACCTGCAAATTCTGCAGACTGATCTCTGGGGCTCAAGGATTGGACTCCTATGTCACCTCAAGGCCCATCAATGAGCCATGGTAGAGATGACCCTTGAATCAAGGAGCTGCAAATAACTACAGATTTCAGAAAGGAACATTGTTGACGATGCTGTCGTGGTATGCGAGAAGAGTAAATACTTGTCAATGCATGGTAAAATGCATACCACTAAACCTTAGGCAAGATTTATTTTCTAAAGCTACTGATTTTGTGCTTGCACTTTCACTACCAATAACAATAATAAAAAAATCATTCTGTTTACACATTTTAGATCTGCAAGGTTTTTTGTTTTGTTTTTAAAAGCTGTTTATTTTTCAAATG
>NW_005843258.1:184624-205546 GCF_000455745.1 Alligator sinensis | reverse complement strand
ATGTCGGGAGGGGGGGGGGGGGGGGGGGGGGGGGAAGAAAGGTGAGACATCTGTTGCATAAAGCCTAGCACTTCATATGATGTAATGAGTCAAAACAGCTGGTATGCAGTTTTTCAGATCTGTGGAAATTCAGACCCCCTAAAAGAAAAATTACTTGAAGTTTGTTGACAGGTTGTTGCAACCAACTTGGCTAAACAATCCAAGGTAGACGAGAAAGAATAGGGCAATAGCTCGAGTCTGTCAGCTTACTCTTCTATAGAAATGATGGAAGATGTACATTAAAACAGTTCCTGTCCTAGCCTTCAGCATCGTGAAGTTTTTTGGGGGGGTTTTTTTGTCAGTTCATCAGAATTTCAGAAGTTCTTGTAACACCTGAATAGATAGGGATGCAGTTTTTGAAGGAAGAGATTCCTATACCATCTTCTAAGCAATCGGGCAAACTGCATCCAAACAAGTCTTATACAGTACAAACAATTATAGGAGCATTTTTTTTGTTTTTTGTTTTTTAATTGGCACCATCGTCTTTACTAGCACACTCATGCCACAGGAAAATGCTTGGACTCTGACTACAGCTGTGGCACCACCACACTGAGGGCCGCACTAGGAACCAAAGTTGTGTTACAAGTTGATTTCATACTCCTGCTTCTTCCTCCCTCATTAATACCACAAGATAAGACTCACCAGGAAGATGTTGATCCCTTTTTCCCCCCCAAGTATATATCTTTTTATATTTGTAACCCCTCACATGAGGGGGTGAAAGGGGTGGCACTGGTTGACTCAATGTCCCCCACAGAGCTGCAGTTTAACAGTCGAGTACAAATACATCTAATTTATTTATACCCATAGGTATTAGAACAGCAGTTTGTAATATAATCCATACAACACAGCATGGAAACCTGATAACCAAATTACCCCGCAGTGCAACTTAGAACCGCCCCCCAACGGGCCCACAAGGACCCTTTGCCCTGTATGCAGCCCAAGCTGTCCCAGGTGGCACGAGGACTTTCACCACTCCACAACCATGCCGACTGCACTCATTGCAGCCTTTTCAGCGCAATTCACTCCGGCCCTGCTGTGGCAGCGGTCTGCTTCTCCCTACTGGGGTCTCTTCCATGGGTAAATCCATTCTTCTCTCAGCTGCAAACACACCAGGCTCCTCCACAATCTCCCTGGGGCTCCTTCAATGGCTCTGGGAGTGTATTAGGGAGCAAGGCCACCCCTGCTCTAACCATACTGGCTCCAGGCAGGGGCCTCCACATTATAGCTCCTTTCCCCCACTTGCCCTCAAAGCAGCCTGGGGGCTGTAGTTCACCCCAGTCCCGTTTCTCATTTTCAGGAGCTTTACTGTCACCCACATCCTCCGATTGGGAGCTGGCAGGAAGTTGCCACCAGCCAAGACAGGTTGGGAGCCATTGCTCGATCCAGCTCCCTGGGTTTGGTTCTCCTGGGCCTGGAGTTGGCCTCACCCTTCTCTGCTCAACTGTTTGAAACTGGGCAGGCAGACAAGTTACCGAAGATACCCTGTTTGAAATGCCTTCATCTGAACCCTTGCGCAAAGCAGGTTCTGATTTGTCAGATCAGGCACTTTAAAGCACTTTGCAGCAGCACACTTCTGTTTGGTCATGGCTGTAGAGCATTTTCAGGGGGGGGATCGGGGGGAAAAAAAAAAAAAAAAACCAAAAAAAACCAAACAAACCTGTCATTTCTGTCTGTGCCTTGTGGGTTACACATTGACTGGGACCCTGCAGCTTCAGAGTATATCACCACAGCAATAAAACCACTCGGAGCAACACTGCTTGGGATGATGCAACTTTGCCTCCCTTTCTCAACCCAATTTTCTAACAGCTGCTGAAGTTAAAAGGCTTTTAGTTTTCATGAAGAAACCTATAGGATATAGACCTGTGGTGAAAAAAAATAAAAAACCCCCCCCCCCCAAAATAAATGGTGTGTTGGTTGCCTCGGAAGCAAAACATGATGCCACATCTGATAAGGCAGAGCTGCTTTAGCTGATTTTATACATCAGTACTGCAATCATAACGTATTTTAAAGATTTTCTTTAAGGCTTACCATACAGATCTCTGAAAGATGCACCGTGAGACTGATGTATTAGGACAGTGCCCATGGGCCTGTTTCACAACAGGTGGCACTACTATGATGTCTCTCCATTCAGTAAAAGGGGCTTAACTCTGGCCACTGCTTTGATAGTCTTTATCTGGTCTGGCATGTTGTGATAAAAGCCAGCCTTCCTTAAAGTCTGTCTTCACAAAGGATGTGCATCACCTGAAGCTTAACTCCACCTGGCAGGCCTCCCACCCATGGAGACCACATTCATTTAAGACAGTGGATGCAATGATTATACTCATCTGTAGCTAACATGTGTTGCAAGTAGAGGTTGGTGCCTTGGGGAAAAGAGTTACAAGACTTGCTTCTTGCCGTGTACCAACTAAGGACCAAATCTCATTTGCCATCCTCATGCAGGTAATCAAACTGAAGTTAACGGGTCTAATCACTGGGTTTCAAACCCAGTGCTAGCCAATTTCTGGCTAACACAGTCAATGCCAGATGCACACATGATTTCCTTCTGAAGATAAATATTTAGGTAAATCACTTCAATTAAAGCGTTATGCATACTAGCAAAGAAAGGAGTTCTCCATCTTAAAGTGGAAGTCTAAACATTTCACTAGCCAACCACACCACCTGAAGTTAATCTTGCAGATCAAGAGTTTGGGGAATGGTGGGGAGGAAGGATGCGCCTCAGTTTATATACAATACTCACAGGCCAAAGTGCAAAGCTAAATCATAACATGGTCTGCTGTAAAGCAGGATACTACCAGGGATCCACTCTGAGGAAAGGAAGTTTGAGAACACAAGTCAGTCCAGGTAGCCTAAGCATTTCTTTGGACACAATGCTTTTATTGTATGTAAATTCAAGAGTTCACTTGTCGATCCCCTCACTTTAACAGAGGCCGAGGACAGCAAGTGTAGGTTGTACCGTAAAATTCCATACACAAGTTATTCATGCTAGAACGCAGAGCATGGAGGCACATCATTTTCAAATTAATGCAATACCCTAGTCGGAAAATGTAAATTGATTTTTTAAGAGACATAAAATAGTATTCACGGCCATCGTAAATTGTCTGACAGTATTAAAACATTACTGTGGTTGCTGGTGTGAAAAGAAATCTTTCAGACACCAAATTTGACAAATGTTTTGAGAAAGTCTCAATTTGCTTAAATAACAAAAAAAATCTAATTGAACACCTATTACCTTCAAATCTGGGAAGACTACACTCAAGTCTGCCCAACAAATTGATTTATACCACTAATGAGCTAACAACTACCAAACCAGACACCAACAGAAAGGGAGCAGCACTCCAGAAGATATTAATGTTCTAGGAGGGTCAAAAATAAACTAGATTTAGATGTACAGCAGGGGGGAAAACCATTATCTCTTCTCCCTACTCCTTTTCCACAGAAAACTGTTTTTTGTAATAAAAAAATAAAAAAAAAAAAATGAAATAGCCAGCTTAACACTGAAAACTAACAAAGCAGCAAGGACATTATTTCATGTTATCTTTGGACCAGTGATTTTTAACCTTTTTCCATCAGCAACCCTCCGAAAATTTTGAATGGAGGTGCAGGTACCACTGAATTGTATGTGTTGGTATATTCACATACTTTTGATTGATCATAGTCATCTTTCACAGACCCCTTTGACAACATAATATGAGGACCCAAGGGGTCTGCAGACCACAGGCTGAAAACCACCGCCTTTAAAAGACATACGTTTGCTCTTACATGACAGCTTGAGGTCCAACTGCAAAACAAGTCCGATATCATAGGTATGTTTGTAATGTGCTGGGCCAGGAATTAAAGAATTAATGCATTCATTTACTGAAAAAAAAAAAAAAAAAAACCCACTAGAAGGCTTATCCCAGTATTTCCCAATTGCCAGGGGAGGGGAGGGGAAGGGGAACAGGGCAGTAGAACTGGTCAAAACTCTGGAGCAACTGTAAAAAAGGATGAAGGAGACCACTGTGCTAGTTTCCTGTATGAACTGAGCAAAACAATGGAAAGGAGGGAGAGAATCCCAGGGAAGGACTGGGGACGGGGTGGCACGAAAGAATCAGTCCTGGGCTAGAAGGAGCCTGGGGATTAAGAGCCCAGGGCTGTCCAGTGTTAAAGTCCTAAGCACCTTATCCATGATCTGCTTTGCTTTCCTATACTCTCCCTTTCTCTCCGTCCTTATTTCTCTTCCTCGATTTTCCTGGCTTTTGAAAAAGAACAAGACAATGACGTTTTTAATTTTGTTTTTTTTCCCCTTAAACAAAGAAAGCAGGTTGGTAGGTGTAAGTTTTGTGTACAGCTGTATTTCCTGCTGGCATCACCACTCAATTCTGAACTTTAAAAAATGGAAGTATTTTGCTTTCATGCTTTTTAGCATAATATTCAGGTTTATTCAATATCTCAACCTTTTTAGTCTATGCCTATGTTGCAAATTAAAAACAACACCACACACAAGCCACATTTTCCTATTAACAAAGCCAGTAAGTCAACCTTATACTAATTGTCTGTTACAACCACAGTAGGTTTCAATTTTGTCAGTGCTGTACAGGCAATTTAACATCCTCTTAGCAAACACTCTGGCATGTATACAAGTTGCATTAAAAATTCAATTTGCTACAACTTGGATGAAGCAAAAACTGAACTTTTGAGCAACACCATGACAGAACCAAAAATACTTTTTGGTACATGTCCACTACACGGTACTGGGTAAGAAAGTTGCCAGTATCAAGTGCCATTTGTGGCATAAGGGCTGCACATTAAAATGCATTACAAACATTTAAAAGTAAGGCTAAAACAGGTAAAAATAAACTGGTCTATCACAAGAGGAGTGAGATGGAATGAGCTATTCTTATTGTAAATCCATTACACACTTCCGAAGTTTTGGAAGGTGTAACAAGGTACAAAACTAGAAGTGTGGGAACACTAGGGAATATTATTTGCACATTTCAATTCTCTCTGTGAAAATCTGATTTAAAAATGTACGGAGATAAAAACAAAACTCAGAAGTCCATTTCTTTATTAAAATATTTTATCCCAGTCTATCTGCAGGAAGTCAAACCACTTAAGAGCACATAAATTAGATGCAGTGAATAACCTAGTACATGCCAGAACACCCAAAGGGTACATCAGACAAGTATAACAAAACTACACATTGAAGAAATGAAGTATCCTCCTAAACTAGAGACTTTTTGGTGGAATACAGTGTGTATATTATTAAACCCTGAATAATGAGGACGGCTAAAATCAGCCTAAGGGTTAAGCTATATTTCTCACTTTTAATTGCAAGAGCCATTTAGGTATCCTGCAAAAGACCAGCTATCTTATACAGTTATCAGGCTCTGGAGGTCACCAATTAGAACCCTGCAAGGATTTGAATTAAAAAAGACTTTGTGATTAGGTGAAGTAATGATCCAAAAAGAGATTAGTTCTGTTCAGACTACACTCATTATAAAACCTATTTCCTTTGTGTGAAGATTCAGTCTCTCTCATTTATCCTGCTGGTGTTATATCACACTGAGACAGAAATATGACTGCACTAATATATTCTATAAGAATAATAAAATAGCATTTAACTCCATATTTTTTCATGAGATATTATCGGTAGAAAACTGTGTTTTCCCCCATTGACCACGTGCAATTATGTCACAAAACTTGAGCTAGACTAAAAAGACGAACATGAATTTGACAGATAAACCTACATCTATGAAACTACGTTTTCCGTTCACCATGGTAAAACCAAGATTTTCTCCTTTAAAAGAAGAAAAGTTTGAGAAACAGAAAAGCTTCCCCTTGCAGGCTGGCAGCCTTCCAGCCTGCAAGGGGCTGTGGGGAGTGGGAGGAGGGCGGTCAGGCAGAGGGTACCATGTGCATGTGCACAGGTACGCATGCACATGGCCACCACTCAGCCTGGAAAGCAGCTCTTGCAGTTAAGTCTGGCATGCAGAAGTTGAGGGGGAATTGAGCCCCCCCTCAAAAAAACCAAGCACTAATTGTTCCTCATTGTAAGCAAAATGCATCATGCTAATAATTAGTAATTAGTCGTTTTCAACTTGGTCACCATAATTAATTTGGATTGACAAATAAGAAAAATTATGGCACAGGTAGGCAAGTGTTGCTGTTATACTGGTGAAAGAAATTGGCAGAAAAACTGGATATTAGTTTGTGGAGGTTTTCAAACCAGGCCAAATGGGGAGGGGGTAAATCAATACTAACAACTGTGCGACAGGGAAGAACATGTGAGAGGCCAGTAATTAAGTTATGATCTAGAATCTGGCAAAAAGTGCAAATAAACTTAACTAGTATCAGAATAACTAACTACATAAAAATGTTTGCCTTACTTTCTACAGGACTGTGCATCCGAGAAAAAAATTGACAAGTTTTTAGGAACACTAAAGGAAGATGGTCAGGGTATGCCAGAATATGCCCAAAAGCTCATCACGCCCCTCTTACCAACCACACAGTTGGCCCATTAAAAGATGGCACAAAAGCAGCCTAGCTTTTTACAGGCAGCATGGACCATACAAATAAATACACCTGCACTATAACCCCACTGCAGGCTGATTTTGCTGAGTCCCATTGTAATTAGGAGTGCACCAATAAAGATTTTTTTGGTCAATACCGATGACCGATTATTAACAAACCACATCAGCCAATACTGTTCTGATTGCCGATATGCAGCCCAGCAACTGGGAGAGCAGTGCCTGGCTGGTAAGTTTGTTGGAGGTAAATGGGCAGATTGAGGCCCCTGCAGTGAGAGAGAGAAGGGGGACTGGGGCAGGTACTCCCCAGCCAGGGCACGGAACTGAGTTGCAAGCGGCTCATCCAGGGGTGCAAGGAGGGGAGATGGCTCCCACTGCTGTGCACACCCCCATGGTAGGCACAGAGCCACGTACACCTTGGACCTGGGTGCGGGTCGAGGGCAGGCTGCCTGCTTGGAGCTGGCTCTTCCTGGCCGGGGGCTGGGCCAGAGCTGAACTCAGGCCACCTGATAGACCCCCCCACCGCCCACCCCAAGCACAGCCCTGGCCCAGTCCCCTTGCCAGGAAGAACCTGGCACTACCCCCAGCCCCAACAAGGCAGCCTACCCTCGCTCCACGTACAATTCCATGGGGACATACGCCCCCTATGCCTCCCCTGGGGGTGCAGTCAGCACTGGAAGCCACCCCCCCTTGCACCCCACAGAGGAGCTGGTCATGTCCCATACCCTGCCCCAACCCCCCCCTCAAAGCAGAGGCCTCAATTTGCCCCCCTCCACCCATCCTTTCACCCCAACAGATTTACCAGCCAGATGTTGCTCTCCAAGCTGCCAGGCTGGCTGCATGCATGCTGTGGCTATGCCCATGCATGTGGCATTTATCAGCAATGTTACTGGTCAAAATAATGGGGGTTGGACCTGATGATCTGTTTAAGTCCCTTCCGACCCCAAGTACTATGATACATCAGCCAAAAAAAGCCAGTTGCCAATAGTGTCAATTTTCTTTTCATCAGTGCACCTCTAATTGTAACCCAACTCAAATACCTCTCATTACCTTTCAACTCAGGAGGTATGAAATTGTCTATAAAAGGACAAAGCAGTGGGTAGAAAAAGTCAGAAGGCCACATATAAAGAAGCCACAGAACAATCAGCTCTGAAGTAAGGTCTGCTAAGGTTTTGTATGTTACTACTTGAGAACAAAGGATTATAACCCACTGGGTGCATGCTGCATTTAAAACAAAATAGGTAAAAAGGAGCTTCTGCTTAAAGGACGCTGAATCACGCACTTTTCTCATCTGGTATGTCCAGACAGAGGGGTGATGGTGCTTTGTTCTGTGATCTAATCCAAAGTATCTTTGTGTTGAGACCTATTAATGTTCCTTTTATCCTCTCTTTTCCCAAACTACAAAACAAGCGAGGAAGAAATGAGTGAGTGATCTCTAGTCACACATCAAGTTTGAGACACATATGAGCCATGTGAAGACTGCAGGAAGGTTGTGCGTTGCAGCGAGTCAAGAAAAATGCAGCAATTGAGTCGCATTATGTACATTACCAATACAAACAGGTAGCATGTAGTTGTGGATATAGATTTTAAGCAAGTATCATTTCAGATGCAAAGGGTAAGGCTAAAGGATCTCTTAACCTTGACTTCGCTTTTGAGTGCATACTGCCTCTGAGCAATGTTAACTGGTTGTTAATTAAGCTGTTGACTGTACTTGTGTCTGTACTCCATCCAAACATTTCAGATTACAGAGGAAATTCAGAAGATAGTTAAAGATCTTTGCCTCAAGAAGTGAGTCCTCAGTCTAACCCTTTCAATGAAAAAGTTGTTAGGGACCAACACGATCCAAGAACTTAAAGCCTGAAGCAATTGGCCTTTAGTGAATAAAGGCCACTTACATGCAGGAAGGCTGCTGCAACATGCTATCAAATCGATTAATCAAGTCTGCTAGGGCACAGTAATTAATGGTCTCCAGCATCACATGCAACAGCATCCCTGTGCTGAAAAATGGCAGCGGGGTGGCACCCCTCCACCATTTTTCCAGCATGGAGATGCTGATATACATGACACTTGGGTGTTTTTAATTAGCACAGTTCACCAATTACAGTGTGCCAACCCTCCACCTCCTGAAGCACATCTATAAACGCTCAGATTTCCTAGCAAAAAAGTTGGGTTTGGAGTACTAAAGAGTTAGATGTTAAAAAGTATATCACCTGAAAGTATTTACTGTGCCAACAATTCATTCAGTTTAGAGACTAAACACCAGAAGACACTACAGCCACAAAACACAAATGATACCACCACCATGTAAGGAGTCTGCAGACACAAACTGCATTTCAGCCAAAATTCACTGAATTCAGAGGCATCTTAACAACACAGAAGTCACCACTTCCAACAGAAGCTGTGGATTTTTTTGCAAAAATGTTTTCCCTTCCTTGGTGATAAGGAATGCACAGGAATCTGTACACTAGTCTGTCATTAAGAAAGAAGTGGGTAGGTTTAACCTGTAATAAGTAGTAAGCCAAGCAGACAAAACAAAGGTTACACAGAGAGCTGGTCTGTCACTGTTATAGGCAATAACTATTTTGTAATGTAAATTTTAACTGCTCTCATGCATATTTCAAAACACCAGAACTGACAGCTTGTCTAAAGTCATACAAACTAGAGATGGAAAGCTCCTGCTAGGCCATCCAATTCATTTTTCCTACCAGTGCAAGATTGCTCTTTATAATGCAAGTATTCTGCACAGCATAGTTTCAGAACAGCCCAAATAAAAGTGGGGAGAAATCCAATACTGAACATGCCTCCAAGATGTATTGTCCACATGCTTATCAATTTGAGGAAGTCCCACACATAAAATGGTCTTCCTTTGGACAGCAGCGTCCATTGGCATTAAAACTGTGCCCCAGCCCACTCACATAATAGGTCCAAACATCCTTTCATTTTCTCACCAGTACAAAACAAGAAGTACCATACTGAGTCAGCTCAATAGATCATCTAATCCAATATCCGGTTTCCAACAGTGCCAAGTAGTACATGCTTTAGAGCGTGACTATGAATGAGGCACGATTAGTGCAAGTCATCCTGTCATACCTCCCTAGTACAAGTCGCTTAGGAATCACCATCAAGTAACTGGCATGTTTCTAACAGAGTTCCATAGGCATTGACCCTAGGCCTGCTGCTGTTCAATGTTTTCATTCACAATTTGGAAGCAAAGAAGAAAAAAAAAAATCTTTAAATATAAAAATTTAGCAGAACAAGAACAGGGCAGTCTTACAAAGATATGGATCACTTGGCAAGCTGGGCCCATTCAAACATTATATCCAATGGCAAAAGTTATTCATTTAGGAATGGAAGATGCACCTAATGAATGGACCATTGCGTCCTGGAAAACAGACTCTGGAAAAGAGATCCACAGCTTACAGCAGGGAAGCAAAGCAATTCAAGAGGAACTCCCACTGGGATGCTTTGGTAAAAAGAGCTAACGTCAAGTGTAGTGAAACAGCTTTACACTCCTACTCACTACTGTTGCACATCCATGTACAGCATTGGCAAAAACAATACTACATTCAGCTCTGGTGCCCACTCACACCTTCACAAAAGCAGGTTTGAGAGACTGCAGAAAGACGGCCACAAAGAGAAATCTGATAGCTGGAGGAAATAATTTTGCAATGACAGACTTCAAAATTTAATCTGCTCAGTGTATCGAGAAGATAACCAAACATGACTACTACAGTATATAAATACCTTCATGGCAAGAGAGTAAATGAAGACTCCTACTAGTAAGCATTGAAACATTACAAGGGGGAGGCTTTGAATCCCATGTTTAGTTTTGCAAACCTGACAGTACTCTTCACAGGACAGGAGGTTGCTAACATAGCTCAACTTCATCTAAGAATATCATACGCTTTCTAGAAGCCAGCCGTGATTAAACCAACACAAAATGGAGAAGTCAATGTTACAAGGGCTGCTAGACAACAAGAAGAAATTGAGGGATAATAGAAGTATTTTGTCCTGTACAGCTTCACTTGCCAGGTAGGAGCGTATGCAAGGACATCAGGGATATAGGCAAGGCCCCAAAAGTGCTTTCCTGGCTGTAAATGCCATTTGACTGCAGTACAAGAGTAATGCAGAATGACGATCCAGAAATTGTGTAGAAGGCAATGATTTCTTGGGGTGATATCTTTTATTGGACCAACCATGTAGCTGGGATAAAGTTAGACAAGCTTCTCAATGCAAGATGTTCTTCCTCAGGGCAGCTTGCATTTCAAAGTTTCTCTAACTCTATCCTAACTACAGTTGGTCCAATAAAAGATAATCACCCAAAAACATCTTTGCCCCTCACATTTGTATGGAAAGAATTCATACCAAGATTGGAGAAATCCATATGAGCAGCCGCAAATAAAGTAAAGCAAGTGGTCAAAGCTCTATCAAACTAATGCACAGTCTATTTTATGGTCAAATTTTTAAACTTCTTGAAATATTTTCCAACCAAAATGTTCCTTCGTAGCTCCTTCCAAGTTCATATTTTATGTAGATAGCTCAATAGAGATTTTCCTTGTTGAAAACCAGGGGAGTTATTACAGTAGCCCAACATACCTGGGTTTCACCTCCCAAAAATCAAAATTTTGTTGACCACTATATTTCAGAAAATCTTTTAAGACAGAGGCTTGCAACTCATGGTCCTTGGGCCTGTGCTGATGCCTCCACTGGAGCAGAGTAGGGACAAGCTGCACTGAGGTCAGGGAGCTGAAAATTGTCCATGCCACTGCCATTTCTCTCCATGTGCCCCCCTCTCTACCCCAACTCCAAGGCGGTGGCATAGGGGACACCTTCCAGCCAGACAGGAGCTGTATCAAGGCCAGAGAGCTGGAAGCTGTACCTGCACTGCTGCTTCTTATCCTCAACTTCCCTTACCCTACATCTCAAGGCCGTGGTATGAGCATAGCTCTCACCTGGATAGGAGCTATTCCAGGGCAAGTCTGGGTAGTGGGAGAAGCAGCAGTGGGGGGGGAGCCAGCTCGCCAGTCCTGGTACAGTTGCCCTCTGGCTGGAAGCTGCACTCATGCTGCAGTCAGAGCAGGGAGAAGCAGGGGCACAACTCCCAGTTGGAAGGGAAGTGCACCAGAGCGAGGAGCTCCTTTCATGCTGCTACTGCTTCTCCCCTCCCTGCCCTGTCCACACCCCATTCCCTGCCTGGGGCACATCTCCTCCAGCTGGAAACTGTACTCATGCCTCAGCTACTGAGTGGAGGTGGGGAGATGGGAGAAGCAAAGGCAGCATGGGCACAGCTTTCAGCTGTATGGTTCCCACAGGAACGCAAGAAAAGGTGGCTCCCCCCACCCAGACCCACTGCCCCATCCCAGATTGCCTGGGACCACATGGCCCAGCCTATCTGCAAGGTACACAGGCAAAAGCAGGCAACAGCCGGCGGAACAGTGACTGCACATGGCTAGGAGCAGGAAAGGGGGAGTTGACTGTGGACAGTCGCATGGGCCACCAAGCCCTGGCAGACAGCTCCCTGCAGGATGCTGTGTCCTTGAACAACAGTGTACTGCTCTGCTCCAATGCATCGTCTCATTCTGACAATGGATCTTTAATCAAATTCACTTTCATAGCTTTAAGGTGCTGCATGTTGGCTATCCCTATTCTAGTCAACATGACAATATTTATGTATAAAGCCAGAGTTTATTAAGCAACAGTCTGAGGAGTAAGAAAAAAAGTGTTTATTACAATCCCAATACAGCATGTGTTGTGTGCATGCTGTACATTAAAAAAAAAATTAAGACTGGTCCATTAGGTCCCATGTTAATGTTTTATTAAACATATCAAGAGCTTTACACTTCATTTTGTAAAAATGCCATTGAAATAGCAAAGCCAAAAGTAGAATGAAAGGTGTGAGTAGCACAACTTTTCATAAAAGATGAAAATGAACTGACAGTTCAAAATAAAACTCCTTTTGAAGTCTTTGACCAGATTTGGTTTTCTGTTCAAAATCATAAAGTAAATGCCCCAGGAAGCAAGACCAAGTGGGGCTAACTAGTAGGGTCGTACAAAGCTTTGGTAGCCGACTTGATTTGGAGGTAATTCAACCCAATTTGGCGGCCAAATCTCCGAATGCAAATCGAGAGACCTATTAAAAGGTCTGAATCGAACCAGAAGGCTCCGAATCGATTCAGAAGTTGGGAAGGCTTGCAGCAAACAAACTGAGAAGAGGGAAGGGGATGGGGTGATCTTCCATATATGCAAAAGGAAGAGGGAGGGCAAAGACTGCTCCAATATGGACATCTGTAGCTGGCAAGTGACTGTGATCTTTCTCTGGGTCCGGTCCGGTGCGGTCCATGCGCGACCAAAGGGTGAAGGGGAGTGTTTACACCAGCAAAACTCTCAATCACTGGACAGAAGTGCAGATGAAGAGAGTCAGGGAGGCAGAGAGGCAGGGGGACATGGAAGAGTGGGATCCACTGTCCCAGGCCAGCACTCCAAGCACAAGACGTATTCTTCCACCACAGCCGGTGCCAATGTGCACCAAGGACATGGTTTCAAGTGTTGGGGTCCAGAGGCACCAGACCCCCACCATCAGGCAAGTAGCATGCAGGACTCAGTAACTACCTATCTCGCTGAGGATGTGGAGCCACTGCACTGTGACCCGTTGACTTATTGGGCAACCCGCAGTCAGGTGTGGCAGGATCTGGCCACAGTTGTCCAGGAACACCTGTCCTGTCTACCAACCAGCGTTCCAAGCGAGAGGGTGTTCAGCATTGCTGGGCATGTAGTGATACCCCACCTTGGACCCTGGTTTGGTGGAGCAGCTGGTGTTCCTGAAGGTGAACCTCCCACCTCTGGGGTTCCCCAAGCTCCACGTGCAGATGGACTGCATGCCGCCCTCCTCACTCCACACCCAGTTGCTTTCATTTGCTTTCAGAAACTTGGGGCATTTTCACAGAAACCCCTGCACTCCTCTCCTTGAAACTTGAAAGGCTTTGTGCCCTCAGAAGAGGCTACTATCCCTGCTGTTTTCACCCTAATCTGCAAAGAAATGACAGTTATAGGTATTTTAGTGATTCCTCATTACAGTCTATGGCCGAATCCCCGAGTAGAAAAATCAGGACAGTGATTCGAATCACTGTCCCTCCGAATCGGCTGAATCTGAAGCGAATACTTGCTGCTTTGCACAGGCTGGTTACTGAAAGGGCTATCACACTTGATGTTTCAGAGGAAAGTAACAGAGCCCCACAGCAGGCAGAAGCAGGGTCTCCCCCTACCCCAATATCCTTCAAGTTTGACCCCAATTCCCAAGAGCTAGAAATTGGCTTTATTCCCTGAAGTATGAGGCCTGATCTTCTCCCCAGACCCACTGCAACAATGAAATACCCTAGATACAAGACAAAATGGAAAAAAAAAAAGGCTCAATGCCTGTAATCTTCTGTTCTCAGCATTCACCCTTCCTGTAACAACAGTAAGTGCTGCTGTCAAAGTTCAATAAGATAAAGAATTTCCCTTTTAAAGATTTTGAAAGTTCAGATTAAATATTTTCAAAACCTTTCTTGTTCCTACATTACCTCATCTACCTACTGCATGATCCACTTCTGTGCGCTTATGATTTCTGCTATTATTGGCTTCCATTCCAATTAAACAATGCAAATCTTTTCAGTCTCACTCTATAGAAGGGTTTTTTTTTGTTGTTTTGTTTTTTTATAGCCTTATGTAAATCCTGTTCAGTTCAGCAATGTAGGGTGACCAGTAGTGTACAATATATTCCAGAAAAAGCCACACCACCAACCTCAGTGAAGACGTTTTCCTACACAGGCTATTGTCTTGTTTGTTAACCAAACAATCATCGTGCAGATTTTAACTGAACTGTCTGCAATGACATCCAAGTCCCTCGAGTTGATATAGTTAGTTTAAAACTCCCATAAGGTTGAGTATTAATTACAGTTTTCCTCTAGTGTGCATTGATTTGCAGCATTTGTTGACAATATAAATTTGAAACTAATAATGCCGTATTATTTGCAAGATTCGGTAAATCAGAACTAACTTCATGTTTCCAGATCACCAAGTAGTTATCTGAGCAGAGCATTCAGGATAGTCCTTAAGTAATCCTTTACCAACAGCAAAACTAACTAAACCCATTCAGTTATGTTCTTCCAGGTGAGATTTTGAACCACACTGCCTCTCGCCCATGACTCATTGGTTTAATTTTTCAATAACGTCTCCAACTAATTTTTGGTCGGACAGCTCTTTACCAACTACAGGAAAACCTTGTTAATTCAAAATGCAGGAGACCAAAAAAATACCAACTTGGACAAACAGTTTCAAATTATCCAAATTACTATGCTGTGTTAATTGCACAAAACCATCTTTTAGTTTCTTAAAGGAAGTTTATTAAGGTCTGCTTGATTGTCTTATATTGGTCATGGACAAAATTTGTTGACTTTCATCAATCCCTCATCCATGGCAGCAACATGGTCTTTCAGCAGGGAACTGAGAGCTGTGAATGCTGCATGTAACCCCTTCTGTGGCACGTGGGCTTGCTAAGACTCCAGGCTCCTCCTTTTCTCTGAAGTTAACAAACAAGTTTTTATGGGTTTATGGACCAAAGAACCAGAAAATGGCTTCCGATTTCAGAGTAGCCATATTTTGAATTATCTGTATCGTAAGGCATATAAAAACCTATCCTTTCAGCTGGGGAATGATAATAGCTCCAAGTATTGAATACTTTAAAGTTATCTGATATCAAACTCATTAAGTTTTCCTGTATTTCACTCATACCTTTAAAGCAGGGGTGGGCAAAATGCGGCCTGTGGACTGGATGCAGCCAGCCAGGCAAGTCTATTTGGCCTACGGGGCCCCTAAAAAATTTAGAAAATTAATATTGATCTGCCCCTGGCTGCCTGTCATGTGGCCCTGGATGGCTTGCCAAAACTCAGTCAGCAGCCCTCAGCCTAAATCAGGGGTGGGCAATTATTTCAAAGAGTTATTAATAAAAATATAGCAAAGTATGATCTTCATTTGCCAGGCTCCACTCCAGTTACTCCTCCCAATCACATCTTCCAGGTGCCAATTCTAAAAGACACTCTGGGATTCATCATCCAGAGTGTTACTTATTTTATGTAGGCTGTTCACTAGTTACAAGCAGACAGCACACTTTTTAGCCACAACAGCAAGTTTGTGCAAGAAGTTGAACCCCTCTAGTTTGACAACATGGATACCGCGATGAATCCCACTGTCCATACCCCAGGTTGAGAGGCCCAATTCACTCACCTGAAGGCTCAGATAAAACTTAATCAGTTGGGAAAATGAAGACTAAGAGAAGTCTGTACCTATGCTTGAGGCTACTTTAAGGGTTAATTCTCAACCTTTACAGCATAAGCCACCCTTCTCTTCTATCTTTGCAACTGTGCACATACAAAGTACAGAAAGAAGGAGTATGGACACACCAAAGGAGAGGTCTTGGGCAAACAGATTCCTAGAAGGAAGTCCTTAGGTCTTCGTTTCCCTCGTTGGGTGACAAAATTCACAGCCACTTGTTTCTGTACTTTGGTCTCGTGATAAATAACGGAGAAAGTGAGATACAGGCAAGCCACTGGCAGACTTCCTGTTCTTCCCCAATGGTTACACTGCCAAGTACTGAACATGCCACAGGAAGATGGGCAGGGGAGGGCAGACCCAGCCCTATGCAATGCTCAGGCAGCCTTCCTGAGGTGCACTGGAGTGCTGCAGGGATCAAGGCACCCAGGGGGGTGTAGCATGGATGGCCGGCACGTTAGGGCTCAAGAACAGATAGCCCCAAAAGTTCAAATCTTAGGCTTTCAATTTCTGTCCTTATCCTTATGCAGTTGTTTTTTTTCTGAACAAGGCTATGAACCTCATAATGCATTCAGGGAATCCATAACAAATTCCATGTTTAAGATAATGACTATACAAGTCCACTGCAGATGAAAGTAAAACCTGATAAAAATACTAATATCATTGTTTGGACCACACTAACTTAGTTTTGCTTGCCCTGTTCCCAACCATTACAAACTGAACTCCCACTTCAGGATCCGTGGGAGACCCCAGCATTCCTAGGTCACCCATCGACTACTGAATAGTTGTGAAATCAAACATGGGGAAAATCTGTCAAGTCCTCCTCCAGTGACTGGGCTGTAAGTGAAGTAGCAATTTGGCCTGTAGTCCAAGCAGTAGGTATAAACTGAGTTTGAGGTCAGTAAGTTCAAATGGCGATGATTATCAGTACACATTGAAGCAATGTCCCTTTTACAGAGCATAGTTTTTATATGCATTTTTTTTTAATTATGGTGTTAATCATCACTAAAATACACACTTCACATTTCAGTCACAACATACTGATCACTATGTTATTCATCCACTCCTATGCTAAATCCAGGGGATAAGAGTTCAACATCTTTTCACTCAGATGTTTTCTAAAAAAACAACAAAAACAAAAACAATCATCATCATAATTAAGGGAAAAAAAAAGCTCAGAAGACTTAGCCTTTTAGCTCTGGGAGTCATTAACTCAACCCCCCTGTATTTCCTAAAGCAGCAGTCACCACCCTGAAAGGGAACAACATTGGTAAGATTGAGCATCCGAGACAACCACCTCATCCAAAGGTGTCAAGTCTAGTGGAACCGGGGGAAGATGCACGCCATACAGCTGCTGACACTAGGCTTTAGAGACTATGGAGCATTTGAGGAAGCAAATCATGATGCTTCTTCACAGAAGCAGCATAGTCTGGCTGGTCCTCCAAGTATCCCTATTGCTCCCCACAACCATGCCCCTTCCTCCTCCACTGCTGCTCCCCTCTCCACACTTCTTCCCCAGCCCTGCTCTTGGCACTTAAAATAGTACCAGTACCAAATGAGCTCCACTGCACACTTTGTTAAAAAGATAGATTGATTTTATTAAACAACCAGTTGTATCCACACTCCCTATTTGACTGGTTAGGCTATCATGCAGTTGCTACTGAAGTGCAGACTCGAGAGATCCTTATTCATGTTTCCAGAGAGATGCAAGTCTGCCCATGATGGCACATGGTACCATTTACTGATATTTTGCAAACAGCTCCCCTCCACTAAGAGCATGCATTCCCAGACTGCCAAATATACAGGGCTATGCAATACGTTATTTGTTTACAACCAGAGCCAATACCAGTCTTCTTTACACAAGGTGGAATCTATTATTAAATCCCATTTGTTCACTGAACTAAGTTAAGTATACCCACAAGTTGAAAGAAAAAAAAATACTTAGAGTATTGTTTCTATAGAAACTGGCAACAGGCTGACCCTAAAGTCTAAGAAGAAATTCTCCTGCCAGGAAGAGAGAGTGATTTGCTCACTAACTGATAGATAGAAATGTTATGAGAATTTAAATTTTCAGTTTTGCCCATCGTCATCCAAAGAAGGTGCAACAAGCTGCATTTGACAGTTAAAACAAAAACAAAACAACAACAAAAAAAAAGCTATGCTTTCACTAACTTCAAGGAAGGGGTGTTTTCTCTTTTAACCATTCTTCAGTGCCCTCTTCCCCCCCCCCCCCTCCCCCCCCCCCCCCCCCAAAGAAGAAATCCCATGCAGATATGAAGGGTTCCATCACAATCTTGTCAGCACTATCTTAAGTCAGAGACCATAATCCATGCACACACCTTTGGTGCAGTGTTGGGACATATACTGTACCCAATATTTACTTACACCACATTAATATTTGTATATAGAAGTACAAGAAGGGGTAACAAGGATGTTTCCTGCATTGCATTTCCAAATTTTGTTGACATTTGATTTTAATTTCTAATTATTTCCTAATTTTTCCCCTTACCTAGCATAGTCATACTGTAAGTGTTTTCATGTACCATTAAAGTATAATGAGATTTTATGAAACACTTTATATACAAATATCAAACAGAAAACTTGAGAGCTCTCTGACAGTAACACCTTTTTCTCAGAAGTAGCTGAAAACACTGCAAGTATGTACAAATATATATACTAAACACGCACATTACCCACACCCACCCACCCCCATTAGAAAAAGTGGTCATTGAATTTTGACTTGCATAATCATGCATGTATGTTTTTTGATTTAAAGTAAGTCAAGTGTGTTCTAGGTTCTATAGACATTTCCTTTAATTTTTAGAACCCATGCAATTGAGAAATGTACATCAATAAGGTCTATGTTCCTCTCCAGTCACGGCTCTTTCCTAGAGTATCATTTTATCTACGAAAGGTATTTCGATATATTTTCCAAAATGTATTTATTTAACAATAAATCTGGCTTGATACAATCAAAATGAGTTAAAACATTTCAACAAGGCAATAGCTTGGCAAACTTCAAATCATAAAAGTCTCTCTCTACTGTAAACTGACCTGTGAACTATATCATATAAATGATCATTTCCTTCTTTTTGTTGAGAATGGAGGCGAGAAAGTCCATCTTGTAAAACCAGCATTTTTAAATAGACCGTGAAGAAAAATAGGTTGTACCTAAATTAACAGAAGCCAGGAGTTTGAGAGTTAGAGATTACATGCCAATGCATTTCAGCTTGAAAGCAGTGCACAATTCTTGAATACTCCTAAAGTACAAAAATATACAAGGCAACATCCTGTTATACGATTAGCAGGATCATAGGATCATCACTTCCTTAGCTTTTAGAAAAATTAGTTAATCTAAACACCTGCACTCATAAGGATAAGCTTGTATGTCTGAGCACGGCTTCTTAGAACCCTCTACAAAGTCCACTATGAAATTAAACTATAGATGCCATTTGTTTGTTTGTTTTTGAAATCGATGCCAAGTACTATAGAAAATTTAAATTTTGCAATCTAGCATTTTAAGGCTATTAATTCTACAGAGAACTGCAGAGAGTAGGAGCTCTTTCACTTGGGGAGGATGGGGTATTAAATAAATCATCCTATGTAGTCATGATAATGTTACATAACCCCTTAATACAACTGTATACAAAGCATTACCAGGGATTATGCTAAAGGAGCTTTAAAGCAAGGGATGATATCCCACCTAGCAAAGATTATCTTGTGATTGTCTTCCTTCAGAGTTTAGCTGCCTTTAAGACACCATGCAAGAGACAAGGATTTTTTAGGGCAATGTCTTTTATTGGATCAACTGTATATAGCTAGGCTCAAGTTAGACAAGATTTGAATGCAAAGCACAGGCCTGAAGAAAAATGCTTTGCATTCAAAAGCTTGTCTAATTTTATCCCAACTATACAGTTGATCCAGTAAAGAAAAAGAAAAAAAAACTGCACACAACATCCTTGTCTCTTGTATTGATAGTCCAGGCATTTATGCAACATCACATTAAAACACAATAGCATTTAACAAGTCACAGTTCCCAAAAAGCTGATTAACGTGGATTGTTAACCTGGATTAGTTGACATCACATCTAGATCTCCATGAAGTTATACACTACCCAGAATACTTAAAATCCAGGTCTGTAGATAGCATAGTTTCAGTGGCACATTTTCTATAGCACCATGTGCTTTTTTACAATAGCACGTAGCTTATTCAAATTCAAATCTTTCCCAACATTTATGACAGCTTCCTAGGCAACTAAAAGGCAATTTTAATGTCACCTCCTTGAACAGAAATGGAGGATTTCTTTTTAACAAACTGCATATTGGGAATGTTCTTCCTTACAGCTTTTATTTCATGCGAGAACCAGAGCTAACCACTGGGTTTTCAGACCTTCATAGTGGTTACTTTGACATGAAACCAGTTCTACAAGCAAACTTTAAAACTGAAGCAATTTGGAAGGTTTTCTAATACAAGGAGGTATTTTTTGGTTGGGGGGGTTAACCCTTTAGGTTCTGGTCATCTGTCCTCTCTCCAAACATCCCATTGGACAGGTGAGTTTAATTCCTAGCAACTGATTAGTACCAACACCTTTTTGAAAGAGCAAAGCGAGCTGCTCAAGTAACTGCATTAAACAACACTATTAACAAGCCTGGACTGTGAATGTGGAGAAATCCAAAGCCGTGGACAGTCATACAAGCTTTCAACACTGGTGCAAATAAATACCTCTCTCAAAAAATAAGGTATTTTAGGCTGTGTAGCAAGAAAATAGCACTGAGGAAAACTGGAGATCTCGGGTCTGATTGCAGATGAGCTTTTTTGGCGATACAGATTTATTACTATATTACTGTTAGACAAGAATATTTATTTAAAAGCTCAGGGAGCACAGGTGGTCTCTTTACTAAGCACCTCATCATCCCTGAATGTTTTGTAAACCTTGCAATTTCGTTGTAGTTTTTAAGGATCCTTGGCGATTCAGTCCACATGTCCCCGTTTGCCCTGCTCAGCTCCTGCAAACCTACAACTTCCCAATACAAGCTTCCTACATATGTATACTATTTTCAAACCCTGCTGA
>NW_005843258.1:168623-184593 GCF_000455745.1 Alligator sinensis | reverse complement strand
AACTCCGGTTTGAACCAATTTCTGGCATTCTCCTTTGGTCAGCAGCCTTTGTTGCCTTGGTTTGTCTTGTATGCATCTTTTGCAAGACTGAGTTTAGTACCTGCTATTGTCGCTCTACAAAAAGGTAACTATACCCCACAATCAAGATCTCTCAATCTTTTTGATAAAAAAAATTGAGCTCTTCAACTTTAGTCGTTTTCTCCAGCTTCAACGTGAAATGTCATGACTTTTCTTGCACCCTCTTGTATTTAACATCCTTTTTTAAGAACATTGTTACCAGAACTGAGGACAGTATTCCCAGATAGCTCTCACCAAAGGCATGCGAGAGGTTTCACACCCCACTTCTTTCCTCACCATTATTCTGTTTACATGTCCAAAGACAATATTTGCCCCTTTACCATAGTATCACACGGGGAAGTCAAGTTCAGCTTCTTATCCATTATAACCTCCAAAGCCTGTCCAGTCAAAGCCTTTCCGGATGGATTCTTCTCCTCTAGATGCACATTTTTCCATTTGGCTACATTAAAATACAGGCCTTGTTTTCATCAGCTTTTATTACTAAGTGATCCAGCTCTATAGGACTGCCTCTCATTTCTTATTAGTCTGCCAATCTTTGTCATTTCACAAACTTATCAGTAGCAACTATATATTTGCTTTCAGGTCATGGTGATGTAGGAGTATGACCAATATAAAAATCAGGATAGCACCAAGCGCCAGCCCCATACAAGTTTCAACTATGGGTGCACCGATAGAGATTTTGGGGGGCGGTACAGATAGCTGATTTTTAACAAGGCATATCAGCCAATACTGATCCAATTGCTGATATGCAGGCGGCCGGGGGGGGTAGGGTGCAGGGTGGGAGGGGGTGGCAGCTCATGCCACTGGTCCAATGCTCACCTAGTGGCTTTCGCTGCTCATCCAGGAGACATGGGGGCAGGAGGGATGTGCCCCACCCCACGCAGATCCAGGGACACATGCCCCTCCCAGCAGGAGCTGCTGGGAGAGCACCAGACCAGTGGCTCCTGGATGAGCTACAGCTCCATCCCACACCCACCCCACCCTGGCTGGGCAGCGCTTGCCCCATTCCCAGCCCCACTTCTCCCTCACTGCAGAGACTTTGATCTACCGCCTCTTCCTTCCCCCCTCCCTTTCCACCACACCAGACTTGCAAGCTGCTGGGCTGCGCTCCTCGCTGCCTGCGTGCATGCACAGGCATTTATCGACCAAATTACCAGACATCAGGCCGATTTCCAATGAGATCAATTTTCTTTATATTGGTGCCAGCCCGATATTGGACCGATGTATAGGTGCACATCTAGTTTCAAAAACTCTTTTCTTTCAGCCCTTTAGGTGATGACTTCATTGTTTAATACTACATTAACTGAAGGGACAGCCAGTCTTTTTTAGTAATCCAACATTTTCTGCTGTCATCTAGAATGTACTAGACAATGACAACTTCCAGCATATATTATACCATGACACCAGGAAGAAAAAAAAAAAAAAAAGTAGTAAGTTTGATCGAAATGTGTTGAAATAAGCAAGTAAAATCTACCCAGACAAATTCTCAGAGGAAAAAAGGTGCTGAAAGAGCAAACAGTACTATGACCAGCTGTGTGTCTGTTTACAACAGGCTATCTTATATATGCCTGTAAAGGTAGTTTGACCCCTTTTACTTGAGGCTCCTTTTGCAACTTTCACTTTTCAAAAGGAATAATGAGATGGTATTGATAGGCCCATATCATTTCATTTATTTAACAAGAGCAAGCACATACAACGAATATGAATTTGTCAACATAATTAGGACTTCAGAAGTCAGAGACTCTGTAAAAGATCTTTGGAAACTAACAAGGATGAGAAACCAACCTAAAAAAGATTAATGTTTCTTTACAGAATTTCTAGACTTTAAAAAAAAAAAAAAAAAAAAAAAGGGAGCTTCTACTCAGTAACAGATTCACTGAAAAAAAAAAAAAAAAAAAAAAAAAAAAAAGCAAGCTCTTGTATTAAACCAGTATTGAAGTGAAGCAGAACACTGGTTATTCAGATACCAAGCCTTTTCATAATAAGAAAGGTCACAACCAATGACACCTAGCAAGGCTCATATTTAAAAACATGGAATATATATTCCAAGTACTGGCTGACATCTGAAAAATGTTGGTGCCAGGTTATGAACATGCATAACTTAAGATTTTTTTTTCCCTGAACTTATTTATTGCTATGATCTTTGACAACCTAACTATGCATTTTGAGGCTGAAGTATGTTACTTTTGCTGCCAGGAAGAAAGTCATTTTTGGGTGATTTATACCTTAGTCTCCCTCTTGCTCCCTATGCTTCTCCATTACTAATGTCCAACATGTGGGAGAAGAATACTGGACCTCCTTGCAAGCTCGCTGCTTTTCCTGTCCAGGGCCGCTGTGCAAAAAGAGCTCCAAAAAGTTGCCAGTGCCACAAAAAAAGTGGTGATAAACAAAAAAAAAAAAAAAAAACCAAAAAACAACACCATAGAAGCGTTCCAGCCCCCCAGCTAGAGACCCATACCATGTGAACTCTCCAGCCAGGGGCAATGGAGGGCACAATTACTGAGAAGGATCATTCCCTCCACTTTAAAACTAGAAATCTCTCATACTAAAAAACCTTCCAAATGACTTGGAAGTCAATGATCAGATGGCAGCTGCTGAAGAGTCCTTATTCACACACCCCACCCCCAACCTTGCAGGGGCAAGAAAAATCTGCTCCTCTCAGCCCCTGCCACAACTCTGGCTTTCCCTCCCACCCTCTGCGTAATCCCAGGCTGGTTGTAGCCCTGGGGCAATCCCCCACATGGTCCTGGGTTGCACCCAAAACTATGTTAGGAACTGCAGGCAGTAGCATCACCACCTGAACTGCCTCCATGGAGGGTGAATGAGTGCACTGTGTCCTAGTGACAACCCTTGCACAGATCCACACCAGAACCCAGACTCTGGTGCAATTCGATCAGCAGCAAGAACCTGCACCACAGCTCAAACAGTCTGAGCCCTATTGCAAGACAGCAGTAGGGACCCAGCAGGACTCCCTAAACAGCTTGCTGCTGGGTAAGCCACCAGGGACCAGTATTCTCCCTCCCTTTGGAGATGGGGAGGGACAGCAGAGGACTGCCAAACACAAAGGGCACTAAAGACCCCTGAGAAGCAGGGCATTACAGGTAGCACTAGAAAAAACTTCTCTCTGAAGAGGTTGCCGGTGGTAAGTGCTATCATTTTTTTCAAAGACAAGTGAGTTTTCTTCTGCCAAAACTCCTTTAACACCCGTAGCTAGGTGTTTCCATCCTGACCCCCCCCACACCCTCAACCCCCCCTAAAAAGTAAAATCTGCCCATAGCCATTGCTACACAAAGCTTTTCCTCTGCCTCTACTCAGTTGTTCATTCCTAGTGAACATGATTTACACCTTGTTACTCGGCACAGACTGCACACCTTGAACCTGACAGAATCTAGTCAGCTTCAGGACTGCTAACAGAGGCCGACACGGGCTAGAAAGATCAGCCACCCACACCACATGTCATAGATGTGTTATTTGTAGTTGCCAAATGAGCCCACCATTATGTGGCTTTCACTGTTACAGTGAACTAGGCAGCATTACTAGCTTCATCCTACAGAGTAGGAATATTTATTCCATGGAATAAGTTAAGATATACCTATACTGAAAAGGTGCAGAGTAACCAGCACTAACATGGCATTAGCCACATTAGTCACTTCCCAGGCTGCAGTTTGAGATCATGCACCTCAGCTAGGATTGAGTACTGCTAGCAGCAGCAGCAGCACTGGGCTCTGTGAAGGTAAAACATCTAAAGGGCATGGACAAAAAGGTACACTTCAACTAGGAAGAGACATCACCAAATGAAGCGGCTCAGCTGTGATGGGATGCATGTTCCAGCACAGCTGACCTGCTTCATTAGACAAACAAGTTGTCCCACAAGGTCAACAGGCAATATGTTCACCATTTCCAGAGAGATGCCCCAGAGATGACAAGAAGTGGATCTCTCAAAGTGGGGAAAGCTAGGCAGGTGCTCTGAGGCCCGAGGGGCCAGATCTTGCACTGGAAGTCCCTGGGTACACAGGACCAAGTTCCTCAAGTGCCTGACCAGGGCAGCTCCAGACAGCCAATGATCTCCCTACCATAAAGCAAATAGATATAAAAGTGGCACAAATTATTACTACATATTGTTGCAGCCACTGTGGTACATTAACAGATATGGACATCTGTTTGCTGTCACTTTGCCTCACCATAAGAAATTTTATAGTGGCACAAAGGCAACATCCGTTTCTACCCCAAGAATGGCTTCAAAAGGGAAAGAAGAGCTCCTGCTGTTACATTAGCTCATGCAAAAGTGAGCTCAAATCACCTTAACTCTGACCCTGGATGAATTATGGTTAAAGCTAGAGTAGTTTTTCTGCCATTATATGACTATCCCCTGTTGCTCATGTACCAGGTATATATAGCCTAACAGCTGCTGCACAGCTGGGAGCAAGAGCACCCCTTTCCTTTATGAAGCCACCCCACATAAATATTTGGCCATGTCCGAAGTGATTATTCCATTTCTGAGGTAGGTTTTGCTACCTGTACTAAACTACCTATCACTAGTACTGTAACAGCTAAAAAATAGGTCAGGCATGGCAACACAAGGTGTAGCCACTCTAGCACAGTAATGGCCACATGGCACATTGCATTAAAAAAACCACACTTGTTATTCATGATTAACTCTGTGCGTCCCCACAGACCAGTTATGACCAGCTGAACAATTTCAGAATAAGAAGAGTCCATCCTACCCTGATCATTCAGGCATGTTCACTGCCATGTTATAAAATGTGGTTTCCTACTATATACAAGCCCCTCAGTTCCAGCCATCACCAAGACAACAATGCATTGTAGGAGACGAGATATGCAAAATGCGATTTGCACACCACCTGAACATTTATGCAAGTTCAGGACTGTTAAATCGCAGATTAACTTTGCAGTTCAATAGAAGTTTTAGAAAAGTATTAGATCTGTGAAGTGAGAAGAGGTCCAGTACTCCAGATTTAAGTCTTTATAAGAACCTGAAGCAAAACTAAGGGTGTTTATACATGTGCTCCGTGAGGGGGACGCTTTAATTAGAGTGGAGCCACTAATTAAAAGCACCCAGAGCACTGCATACATTAGTGACCTTGCACTGAAAAATGGTGACGGGGCTCTTTAACTAAAGCTTGTTCAAAGAGTTTTAGTTAAAGCATCCCTGATGCCATTTTTCAGGCATGAGGATGCTGATATATATGATGCTGGAGTGCACCGATTACCACACTCCAGCAGCCTCAATCAAGTCTGATCCCATGTGTTATAAATTACAGCACATCAGAGCAGCCCCACTGCACATGTATAGGCACCCTAAGCTTTTAGTAGAGCTATGGTAGTTTCAACATTCTGCTTTGACCAAGATAAATAACTGTGGATAATCCTGGTGTTTCGAAACAAGAGGGATCCCAGCAGCTGATGCATCAGGAAATGATGTAATGCTGCTTCTGTGTTCTAGCTGTTCTCAGATACCAATACAAGCAAGTTTACACAAAGAAATTCTTGCTGACCCCAAAGAAGTTGTATACAGTTTCTGCATTTTCCTTCTAACATCTCAGCATCTTGAAAGATATATTCGCTGATTTTATACAGAAGCAATGAACAAGCACCCGAGAAAAGCACAAGAATGATATTGTAAGGTCCATTTGAGACATGTAATGCAGCATCTTGCATTCCTTTACCATGAAGGAAGTTTGCCTTATATTTTATATTAGTTGTCATATTAAACTCAGAAACCACACCAGGCATTTGTAGGTATCTTTGACATCCTCCTTTCCCATCCCCACTGTTCCATACACTTACCCAAGATATGACTTTACCCAAACTTCAACTTCTAACATTTAAATTAAATGAGCTGCTAAAAAGCTTTTAATGGACTTCAAAATATCAAAGAACCACCAAGTTTTTTCTCTCTGCCATGATCCACTTCCTTCTTGGAATGGTAAACATTCCCTGGTGAAGACTAATTTGTGTCATTGTAAAGTATCACCATCTACACATGCTCAGCAATTAGGGTGCAGTAGACCAATTTACTGCATTGTCAGATAGTCCTGTCAGATACAAGTGGCATTCAGTAGCACAGTAAATTGTTGCACTTCAATGCATCCACAGACTGATAACAGGATTAGTTTACTCTGGGTCAAACTGAGCCAGAGTACATTTAGTTGCATTAATTGAATGTGCAGATGCATCCAGTATCATAGAAAATTAGGGCTGGAAGGGACCTCAGGAGGTCATCTAGTCCAACCCCCTGCTCAAAGCAGGACCATCCCCAAATAGATCATCCCACCCAAGGCTTGGTCTTGCCAGGTATTCAAAATCTTCAAGGATGGAGAGTCTACCACCTCTCTATGCAACTTGTTCCAGTGCTTCACCACCATCCTAATGAAAGTTTTTCCTAATATCCAACCTAAACCTCCATTGCTGCAACTTCAGACCACTGCTCCTTGTTCTGTCATGTCACTATTGAGAACAGTCTAGCTCAAACAATAGCACTGAGAACAAATGCCAAACAGAACTAGCGATGCTATGCTAGCTCAACATGGGAAAGATTACCCAGAATTATTTAAAAAGCTGCAGAATACATTGCAGAAAGTGTCTTTTTAGCATGCTGCCAGATTAAACAAAAAAAACACAAACAAAACAAAAAACATTTTTCATTGAGGAATGTTTATGTTTTGTAAAGATAAAGGTCAGCGTATTGATTTTGCTGAGCTAGCTAAAAGAAGATAAGCAGCAAATCCTTTCCTTTAGCATTGCCAGGTTACATGTTCAAGACTGAGTACAGCTAGGATTCACCTTTACCCTTGATCTTGGGCACTATTTCTCAAACAATATGTATTTTAGCTGCGCTCTGGGAGATGGAATAAATAGCCTTGCAAATATTGTTTCTTCTTTGTAAACTTTAAAAAATAAAAAAAGTTATTAGTGTCTTCCCAGACTAGCTGGAAAGGGATGAGAGGAGAGCAGGAGAGCTCTAGGCCATTTCCCCCCCATTTCTATTGAAATCCTATAACTGGCTATACATTTCTAGCCACCTTGCATAAATCACAAGCAACTGGCAGTACCTCTTGACGAGACAAGGGATTAACTATGTAGCTGGCCAGGAGCATCTATTTTCTTTAATCTATTTTTCTGAAGGGGCCATCTGCTCCTATTCCTTAATTTCATGCCCCAGGTCCAGATTAGATTCACCATTCTGTCAGATTTCAATTAGTTACATGTAAAAAGTTTCTTCTATTTCAAGGTAACTGTCTTCAGGATCAAATCATGTTAGGTAGGGGGTATTATTAGTACTATCATTCCTGAAACCTGATGTACTACTTCCCGTTGCTCAAATAGCTAATTAGTCATCAATAAAATGAAGCAGGGAGAATAACCTCCCTCTAATAACATTTGCTTTATGATGTTACAGCCCGACATCAATTACAAGAAAATGTGGCAAGCCATGTCTTGAGGGGGGAAAAAAAAAAAAAAAAAAAAAACCCTGCTGAGCTTAAATATAAAAGGGACCCCATTTATGTTTTCCATGACTGCAGTGCTCTTACAATAAGAGCTCATGCCTAGGTTGGGAGTTTGCCTTGAGAACAATGCTGAAACTGCTCCCGCCTGAAAACTATACTAGAGATTCAGAGAGACTGGTACCATCAGCAATATAAGAATTACCTGTTCAAGTTTAGACTTTTCTCTCCCTTGTGGATTTAAAATTAGCTTTTATTTTTTCCATACCCATTCCTACTCAGGAAAGACAAATAAATTGCTGCATTCTTTTAAGTTCAATATTTTAACCAGTACCTGTAGGAAAGAATTTTCTGCAAAATGTTTGCTTCCCAAGATCCTTCCAAATTTGTAATTGCTTATAACAGGACAGGCAAAGCTTTGGTATGGTTTAAATAGGGGAATCGCTCAAAAAGACTTATCTGCATGAAGACAGATAGCAAGAGACTACATTGAATTCCAACTCTGAATACTACAGATACATTGGAAAATATCTAACAGAGCAGAGCAGGCAGGCCATTTCAGGAAGACCACCTGCAACAATCTAATCAAAATATACTAATGTTCTTCATTTGGGTGCTCAAGTAGGAAAAGGGGAAGAAAAAAAAAAAAAAAAAAAAAAACACAACACACTTTTGGCCTGAGATCATGGGAAATGATCTATAATTTTTCCCTGCCACAATGACTACTGGAAATCAAGCAAGCAAATGGTATTTTCAGAACGTGCCACTGCAAAAAAAACCCAAAAAACCCCACAAGCATTCTTCTCATCTCCACCTGAAGCCTTATACAGCAACCTCCTAACTCAGTTCACCAAGCTATTTAGAGCCATTCTCAGAAGTCCTTTTTGACAGCACTCGAGTAACAGCCATAAAAAAGTTAAATAAGAAAACAAGCTCTTTGCCCACTGGGGTGTCAGTGCAGTATGTTTTCTAAATTGCAAGTTTCTCAGCTGGGACAGGGAACTATTTATTGCTTGTTTTATATACTGCTGAGCACATTCTAGAACAAGAACTGGAAAAAAACCCACATCATTTATTGCCATGCAGAGTTTGTTACCTCTGTGAAGAATGTTAAAGAGAGACACAACCAATGCTCAATATACAGCCAACCACTTGCTGTTTAGCAGTAGCATTTTTAATTAACCTTTTATTGAACTATGCAAAGTATTAGTGAAAGTGTTCTAAACAAGGCTTTCTGGAGGTCTTCCTATTAGCCCCGAAGACTTGTAAATTCTTTAAGCATGTCTGCTAACAATTAATCCAATAAATGCCATTATGGAAGCTTCCCTGCATTTTCAACTACATCAGTAGATAATTAGTGGACACTGAAACAGTTGAAAATATGAAAGCCACACACTGGCATAGGGTCTCTTAAAACTTCATTTCATGCAAAGGGTCCCAAGCTTTGCAGGTTTAGACCCCCACTACTTCAGCCGCTGCTGGCAAACTGGCCTCTACCACCAACTGGTGCCAATTCTGACAAGAGAATCAGAGCGAATTGGCAGAGATTCACATCCGAGAACTTTTCATCCCCACTCCCAAGGGATGCACCCCAGCCTGGGAAACCCCGATGTAGTGAATACCAACTGGGACTAACTGATATGCTTATAGACAGAAGCCCTGTGAAAACACTACTAGAGATAAGGTGGCGATTCAGTTTTTATCTGCGATGCTCATTCTGTCCTTGAGTCTGGGCTTGCCATCCAGGATACCAGGAGTAATAACGCTGATCGTGAACTAAACAGCTCCACAGACTATATGAACTGAAGGTGGTGCAAGCAGTGAGTAAGCCATTTACCACGCAGAATGCTCATTTCAACCTGACCCATTAGTTACAACTGTGCAGATGCCATCAAGTCATCTTGCATGTTCATGCAGCAGACTGACAACAAAAGTGAAGACCTTTTCCATGGCCAAGTTCAAGTTAAAGCTTGAATTTGAACACTCTTTAGTCAACCAGATGCTCCTTGAAGAAATGCTCAAGAACGCTGTGAAGACATTATAGATTCAGATGTATTCAGATACCCAAGTTAACCATCACCAGTTATTCAAATTAGAGTATACTCAATAGTTTTCTGCAATAGCAGCTCACAGATCTCACAAAAGCCACAATTAAATAGTTTTTAAAAAAAAATCTCTCCCCTTCAAGTACCAGCTTCACCAAGTTCAGAATGAATGGGCTCTCTCCCTCTGCATGCTTCAGCAGGTAGACAAAAAAGCTTTCTTGTAACTCAGTAAACTGAATGCCAGCTCCCCCTGCCGGTATACTTTTGGTACTGGAACCACAGACTTGTACCATGCTGCTGAAGGTAGGACATAGATGACTTTACAAAGTGGCATAAAAAACCTTATGCTTGGAGGAACAAATTTAAAGCAATAAGAAAGCAGCAACAATGACAACAGACACAAGAGTACTTTTTGGTACAAGAACCTCTTGGATTTTGGTAGGAAAGAAGACCGGCGAACTCTATTTAGAAGTATGCTGGATGAGGCTAGCAAGCACTGCGCTTCATCTTAAGTTTCACAGTTTGTAGGGTCGGAAGGGACCTGAGCAGATGATCAAGTTCGACCCCCTGCCATGGCAGGAAAAAGTACTGGGGTCAAATGACCCCAGCAAGGTGTTCGTCTAACCTCCTCTTAAAGACCCCCAGGGTAGGAGCCAGCACCACTTCTCTTGGAAGTTGGTTCCAGATCCTAGCCGCCCTGACTGTGACGTAGCACCTCCTGATGTCTAGTCTAAATCTACCCTCTGCCAACTTACGACCGTTATTTCTTGCCACTCCTGGTGCTCCAGCTGCCGTTGTATATGCTGTTCTTCAGAGTCCATTTTCAAATGGAAGTCCCCCAGCTGCCACAAAAGGTCTGTCAGCTTGTAAAAAGGAAAATTAAGTTATCAACCTGAGAACAGTGTGTTGGCAGGGGGAAGAAACAACACTGTTCCCCTTGTAGTGGGTCTTGTAACCACACCTACTACTACCTGGGAGCAGCAACCCTATATTAAAGCTAGCAGTTGAGCTCCTACTTTAACTGTCCTCCCCCTCCAAAAAAAGTAAAAAAAAATAAAATTACATAAGCATACTATTACTAGCAATGCTGTCAAATGGAAGAAGCTACAAATATACTTTTACTTTCAAAACATGAAATAAATGCAGAACACTCATAAAACTTCTTTAACCAGTCCAGTAGTTATCTGAAATGAGAAAGGTCTTTGGAGCATATTTCATGCACATATCTAATTAAAACATTCATTTTAGAAGGCATTTCCCCCCCTGACAATTCTTCCCCTACGACTCAAATGGATTGAAATGAGAAACTCCCCACTGAAACAGAGTGAAGAGGTCCTCAGAAAATTTATGAGCATCCACCAGCTCTGTCACTCCATCCTGCCAACACTTGGGGCAGGGGAGGTATAATCCAAGAGAAAATTGAAATCTGTTTCCAGTTAATGCTCAAACAACAAGAGTTTACTGAAGATTTTCTCTTTTCTTTTAAAATCACCTACAAATGTATAGATGTACTAGTACTTAAAAAAAAAAAAAAATTAAGGAAAAGGGAAAAATGTCTCCAAAGAATTGGAAAAAAAAACAAAAACAAAACTCCTTATAGCCTGCAAAAGGGTCTGAAAGATTTACCAACTACTAATGTTAGACTAGCATTTGTTTGTTGCCTTGCAGCTTCGCTCCTGGTGAGCTGCTAGCTGAAGCTGAAAGTCTGATAAAGACATCAAACACGGGAGATGGAAGGCAGCCAGCAATATAGCAGCAACTGGAAATGGAGCAAAATTCACTTAAACTTCCCAGTTTCCTATTCATTTTAACTTGACAAAAAGGAAAACAAGAAATGTGATGAAAGGAGGCATCTGCAAAACAGACTAACAATGGGAAGAGAACAATAAGGGAAATGGGAAATATGGCAAAGCTGAGTTCTGTTAGAGGGACATACTGGGAAGAGATGTATGCGAAGAATAGACAAAGCATTGCATAACCAACACGACAGCCGCAAACTCAAAGAGGTTAGGTTTTAACCTAATACCACTAAGGGTTCATATATCATCTATCGAGCTTAATTCACTGCCCTCCTCCCACCTTGGCAACCTAAAGCTTTTGTCAAATATGACAGACCATTAACAGTTACCCTTCCACGGTGGCTTTGTAACTCAGCTATACCTTCCAGAAAAGACATTCAGCTTTGATCTGAAGATGCACAAGTAGAATTCACCAGCTGTTCACTCCAATGGGTTACTACTCATTAGAGCATTTCCACCTTATTTTAATTTGGACATGCCTTGAAGGGCTTCCAGCCACTGGTTCTTGTTATGCTTTCACTTTCAAATCAGACCTTTAGTACCTGGTACTTTCTCCTAGAAGGTACCTGTACACTGAAGTCAGTGCACCTTATAGCTTATCAAAAAGACAGAACAGACTGAGTTCTTTAAGCCCCTGACTGAAGCGTTATCTCCAGTCTTCAAATCATCCCCCACCCCACTTCAGTTTTTCCACTATTCAGTTTTAAACCCCAAATGCCAGAACTGGACACAAAAGTAGTGTCTTAAGATCTGTATGAAACAGTAAGATGAAACAAAAACAACTCTCATCACCTTCAAACTCTAATTCCCTGTTTATTACTAAAAGCCCTGACCAAATCCTTTTCAGAATACAGCCCCTATTCTGTAGTTATAAATTCTAGGCTCTTAGATGCATGGTTTTTGCATTTAGCTGCCTTAAAGTTGCTCCATTTGAATTGGTCTGAATTAGTTCAGGATCACAGGAAATCAGGACTGGTAGGAGGACCTCACAAGGTCATTTAATCCAGCCTTCTGCTCAAGGCAGCAGCATCCCTGCCAAACATCTGTATATGGTGCTCTTTAACATTTCCAGGGGTGAAGACTCCACAACTTCTCTAGGAAGCCTGTTTCAATGCTTGGTCATAGTCAGATAGTTCCTCCTAATCTTCAACCTAAATTTCCTCTGCTACAGCTTGAAGCCATTGTTCCTAGTTCTGTCCCCTGTGACCACAAGGAAAAATCCATCTCCATGCTCTCAATATTTGCCCTTTTAGTTATTCGAAGAGTGTTATCACCCCACCTCAATTTCAAGAATAGATTTATGCTTACCCCATTGCAGAGAAACTCTCAGTGCTTACCCCATTGCAGATGGACCAGGTAGTGGGTGTTGGAGATCTGTCACATGGACAAGCCTGAGCTTATCTACTTCTCTCTGGACATCTCAAAGCACCCTTCAAAAGATCTGACAACACCCCAGGTGCTGCAACCCTGGCTGGAAATCACTCCATAAGCATTTCCAGCCTTTCCTCTTATGTCATGCTTTCCAGGCCTCTAATGATTTTTCCCCCCACTCAACACTGGACTTTCCAATCTGCCCACATCCTCCTTGAAGTGTAGGGCCCTCAACTGGCCACAGGAGTCCAGGTGAGGCTTCACTAGTGCAGACCAGAACAATAATTTTCCTTGATATGCAAGTGACACTTATGTCAATACAACCCAGGATACCACTCCACCTCTCCCCAATTACCCCCCCAACAAAAGCACAAAGTTGACTCATTTAGCTTATGGTCTAGTTCAGGGGTTGGCAAGCCCCAGCATACATGCCGAGCATGGCACGCAAAGCCATTTTCCTCGGCACACATTGGGGGCTAGGGAGGCAGCAGCTGTTTGTAGCCTCCCATCTGCAGCCGGCCCCAGCTCTGGGTAGCTGCAAACATCTGCTGCCTCTCCACCCCAGCTGCAGCCCCATCCCGGACCCAGCCCCAGGCTCCAGGGAGGCAGCACATACCAGCAGTGCTGCCCTCGCCACTTCTGCAAAGCAGCGTTGGAACCCAGCATGGCAGGGCTCACAAAGCTGCCTGCTCCCAGCTCCCCCGCCACACTTCTCCTGCAGGCGGGGGCAGCAGTGAGGGGCACATCCCTGTGCTGCTGCCCACACTGCTCCCGTGCGCACAGGGGAACGTGGGTAGGGCAGCGGGGAGCTGGGAGTAGGCAGCTTTCTGCGCCCCGCACTGTGCCCTCCCGGGTTCCAATGCGGCTTAGCAGAAGCGGCAAGGGCAGCACAGCAGGGAGCGCTGCCGGTATGTGCTGCCTCCCCAGAGCCTGGGGCCAAGTCTGGGGCTGGGAGGCAGCAGATGTTTGCAGCTGGCCCAGGTTTTGAGTAGCTGCTGACAGCCAGAGCCCAGGCCGGAGGTCAAGGGGCACGAGCAGGGCATTCTGCCATGTACCCCCTGCCCTCATTTTTGTTTTTCTGGCACGCCAGCACTCCGGCACCTTCCAAGGCAGGCATTGTGGGATTCTCGGCACTCCAGCCAAAAAACGTTACCTACCCCTGGTCTACTTTAACCTCCCCATCCTTCTCTGCAGTACTGTAGCCTAGCCAGTCATTATTCCATCCAAAGTACAGGGCTTTGCACTTAACCTTGTTGACTCTCATCTGATCAATTGTAGACCATTTCTCCAGTCGATCTAGGTCATTCTGGATCCTAGCCTTTCCCTCCACGATATCCACCAATCTGCCCAACTTGTTGTTACCTGCCAATTTGCTAAGCGTGCACTCAACCCCATTGTCCAAATCATTAATGAAGATACTAAACAATACCAGACCCTGGACAGACCCCTCAGGAACCCCACTTAATACCTTCTCCCAGCTAGACACAGAGCACTGGATGATCCAACCAGTTAGGTATCCACCTAACAGCATTTTCATCTAGTCTGTATTGCCACAACCTGTAATGAGGTTGTCATGGGAGACTGTCAAAAGCCTTGCTGAAGTCAAGGTACATCATATCTACTGTTCTCCCCCCATTCATAGAGCCTGTTACCTTACCATAGAAGTATAGGTGTCCCCAAACTATTCAGATTACTATATCTGGCTCCTCTGTATTAGTTTGGCACTGTGCAATCTGCATCAGCCACTAATTTAAAGAGAGGCAGCAGTGATTTTAGTTTTACTTCCAAATCTGAATTAAGAGACCCAGTAATGGCTCTTGCAAAACTGAATCAGAAAGAGACCCAAGTCATTCCACCAGGTTAATACTGTAAGATATGCCACTTAGCCAACCCTGAATCCGTTTAACCCGAACGTTTTCTAAAAAAAGTGACAAACATCTCACAATGCTGTGTCAAATATCTTACAAGGGCTGTTCCTCTGCCACAACCTTAATACCTAGTTCTTCCCAATGAGAAGGACAAAGACATTTAAATACCTTGACTTGAAATATATTTCAGAAAGTCAAAGAGAAGAAGGGGAAAAAAAAAAAAAAATCCCAGAGGGGGCACAGCAAAGGCTGCATGTGTAGAATTTCGAAGTACGTGCAAGTCGCATCAAATGAGACTAGGGCTATAAGTTCAACCAATCGGTGCTCTGTGACCTTCTTTCCAACTTTTCTAGTAAATAAGAACTCAGAAGGTTACAGTTTTAAATTTGCATAGCTGGTGTCAAAGAGGATTGGAAGTGACAAACCATGGCAATTTACATTTGAAACCTTTAAATTCGATCACTCTCATTGACTGCCAAAGTAAGTGTGCAAGTGAATTAAAGTCAGTTTAGACTAGATGTGATCACTGGTGAGTGGCTGCAGGCTACAGTCATGCTTCAGAGCAGAGGAGCCTGGCATGAAGTACAAGATGATTAGCTTAATCTATATTTTACAGTACTCCAGTTAAACTTACTACATTTTACACTAGTAGACAGAAATAGCATTACATTGCACAAGCTTGATACCTATGGTTCTTACATTTCCTATGGATATCCAAAACTCAGTTTTATAGGGCTAAAATTAAATATAACCTGCCTTCAAAAGAAGTTCCAATTCCCCGACTACCCCATCACTGAATGTTTTAGGCACTTACGCAGCGAATGAAGAAGTTAAGAATTTACTGGCACTGTAAGGACAGTCTGAACACTAACCCTTGATCCCAAAACAGTACTGTTAATATATTTTCTAGTATTATTGCTTCCCACTGCTGCAACCTATGAAACACATAAATCAAAATCTCTCACATTACCCAAGTTTTGGGAGGCTGCTAAAAAGCTACATCCATTCAGATCACTACTACAGTCCAAATTCCCTAATCTAGTGGTGCTCAATCTACAGCCCATGGGCCAGATCCAGCCTGCAGAGCCACGCCAGTCCTGGATTATGGGCTCCCTCCTCTGATCATTTTACTGTATCTACAACTTTAAATAGAAAAACATTCATCTCTCTATGAAGGCGACATATGTGCCAAGTTGAAATGACAGAAAGCAGTATTCCACCCCTTTGATAATACCAGAGAGGCCGAGATGACCAATGCATTGTTAATGGTTATGTGGTGATTAAAGGAGTCTGTAAGGGAACCAATGCCCATCATTTTTCAATGTGGCCCACGGGGAGGGGGC
>NW_005843258.1:162864-168559 GCF_000455745.1 Alligator sinensis | reverse complement strand
CCCTGGGCTCCTGCCTGGATGCCACTCTCCCTGTCCCCCACTGCTCTGGCTGCAAGAGCAGCTGGTGTCTCCAGGCTCCCCCACCCTCCTTCAGCTTTTCCTGCCTGTCTCCACCCCACCCCACCCCAGGTCCAGGGCAATACAGTGTGGAGCAGCACCATGAGCCTGGGGCTGCTCTGCTACAGTGCAGCAGGGAGGGCACAAGTAGATGCATGGTGCAGGAGTGGGAGGGGGCACAGGTACATGATGTAGCAGGGGGTCAGCGGCTCACCCTGGTGTGGCCCGAAGGCATGCAGCCCCCAGCAGCTTTGAAGATGGGAAGGCCACAAGTTAGAGTTCCTCAGTAATGTCACAGACTTTAGTTGAAGAAACCCGACTGGAAAAAATGCAGGTTCATTGCTATTTACAAAGCTTTCATTTACTGAATGCCAGTTGATCAGTCTCCTGTAGCACTGAAATGAAACACAAAGGTGCTCCTAAATAAAAACTTAGAAAAACATTCTTACCTTGCCTCTCCCCACCATTTTCTCTGAAATTTCATTTAGAAAGCCCTTAGTTGAGCTGTATGTCATTGCTACTCCAGAGATTTGCACATAAGAATGAGCAAACCTCACATAGGTGCCCAAACAGTAAAGCAACATGTCAGTGCACATGCTGACTTCCTATTGATGCCTGTTGCCACTTTATATCCTGCGAGAGCAAAAAGTAAGGAGGCAGGAACAGGACTAAATATTTTTAATATTATTCTTTGAAGGCCATGCAATGGAGTATTGAATCTGTGAAACTCTCTGCTTCAGCATATAGAAGAGCGGAAGACGCAATATGTACAGCATTGAGATTTTTTTTTTTCTTTGTGTTTATATGCTATCCTTTCATATTTCACATTTATCACGTGGCCTTAGTTATTTTTAAGATTCTCAGATGTTTTCCATAATAAGCAGCTACAAATGGAGTGTGATTAACAGGTTTTGTTTCTGTTAACCAACTTCTTCCATTTGTAGTTTCTCGTATTTCAATAGATGTGCATTATAAGCCAACACTAAAGATAATCAGACAACACGAGATGAGCAGCTCCTAAAATTACCTCCTTCCATTCTTTAATACAAATCCTCCCCTTTCCAATCTTTTATTGTATTGTTTATGTTTACAGCATTCCTCAGTTATTAACAGCTTACTGCAAGGAACAACATAACAAATGTTTATATTTGCAAACATATTTTAATGTACTGCACAGCCAAACCAGTCAGCTTTGCAAAGGGCTGCTTGATCAGGGGCATTAGATTCCATACAAAGGAGCAAAAAAATATGCATTTTGCATATTGGTTTCTATTCTACCCAGAACAGCTCAAAAAACAGACTCTGTCTATGCCTGAAGAAGAGTGTTTGTGCCCAAAAGCTTGCACTAAACAATTTTTTTTCCCCCCAATTATTTAGTTGGTCTAATAAAAAAGATATATTACATCTACCCAAAGAACCTTGTCTGCCTATACAAGGGAGCAGGCAGTCCACACTGAGCACAAGATATCAAGCCAAACAACCTGCCTACCTCAACTGAAAACCATCCAAGGCAAACTGCTCAGCTTCAAAAGAAAAATATGTGATAAGACACGGTATTAATTCCAGTCCGAAGAGAAATTTGTATGGGAAAGCTAAAGAAAGGCCTCCTCTACCTACCTTTCCTTAAAAGGTAAGTACCACAAACTTCCAAATGCAAGCTGTACTACTGAACTTTCATTTTAACCAGGAAAAACCTACCACCCTAGCCTTCGTTCAGTAGTTTTCTACCTGCACCAAGAGCAGGTTAATCCATTGCATATTAAAGGCATCCCCCAACCTAAGTGTTAATACCAGAGCTGACAAGTCACTTTTGAGAGATTTTCAACATCCCTTTAGAGAGAAGCTGCAGTGAAAAGTATTTATAAAACCTTTCATTAAGGGAATGATTGCCTTCTCTGTTATTTGCGGAAAACCTCTCATCTTACTTTTACAAAAAGTTGATAAACTCATGTTAAATCATAAAGTTATAGGAAATAAGAACAAAGAGATTATAGAAGATCTCGCCTAGCCTCAACACCAGGACCAAGTGTACCATTCCTTGCATTTTTCCAGTTTGTTCATATGAACTTTCAGTTCTATTGTTTCTCTCTCAAATCAGCCAGGTCCCAAATTTTAAACATGGAAAGGTACATACCCTCATGCTTATACATGGCAGGGGTATGTATACCTCCTGCTCTCTACAGTGAGCAAACATCCATAGGAAGGGGGCCTTCCTTTTAAAGAAGAGCATTCTGGAGATTTAAAAAGAATCAGGCTATAACAGCAGCTACAGCTTAACCCTTTCAGAACAATCCCCTTATACAGATAAATCTTTCAGGCGCTTAATATCTGGCTTTAATTTGTCACGAACTTAATTGAGTGGATAGAAAGCGAGCTAATTATATTACAGTAAACAGGTTTCATGCATTTTGCTCAAGTATAAAAAGTAAATGCCTCATTCAAACCAGAACTGACAATATATTCTCATTACCTCCAAGAGAAGGACCCCTACTGTTCTATCAAATTTAAGCAGTAGTGAATTGTCCCAATGCTTGTTTGCCATAATATTTCAAAACTAACTTTTTTTCATTTATATTTGTAAGAACTGTATTAAAACCACCAGAAACTTTGGTTTTTGGGGGAGGGACAATGAGACTATTGTTTACTGCTTTATGGCAAATGGAAGTAGCAATGAAGGTAATGAGTATGTAGGCAAAAAATGCGTTATCATTTCAATTCTTTAAGACAAAAAGCCCAATGTGTTGTCATGCAAGCTACTGCTAATGCTGAAGTAACACGTTTTGCAGCACTACTATTAGCAAATTAAAGTTCTTCACCCCACCAGTGCGTTTTATGATGTATTTTTCAGAGTCCTATAACTTAACCTTTCAAATGAAGAAAACAGACATACGGATGCATGTGTAGCCACTTGTGTGTGAAAACAATAACTAGCAGATACTAAAACTCGGGCCACAGGACAACTCTGCTCCCTTGAGACCCAGCCTTAACATAGCTGGAGACTTGTTAATGTCTTTGCTTGCAACAACAAAAACAGCTAAACTTCAGCTGTCTTTCAAATTTTTCAAAAATAAGTGGCTGAGCAACTGTAAGGAAAGAGAATAAGAGAGGAATTATTTGTCTTGAAGTACAAACCAGCATAATTCAGGCAGACAGAAGTGGAAATAACCCTTTCTACTAACAAAAAAAGCACTCTCCATTTAACATCAAAGAATATCACCTGTTACAGTTTAGATTAGTAGGTTTAAAAAGCCATTTTCAGGAACCGTTTCTCTAGCCTGAAGTCACTAATCACAGTACAGTTTTGTATCGCTTACAGAAAGCGGACAACCTCCATTTTTCCACTTCTTTCATTAATTAGATGCTTCACATCAATCCAGCATACAAACTGCCTGGGAAACCACCCATCAGCTGCAGTCACTTTAAATATGCATTGTTATGAATGAAACCTGCATTTACGTGGAGCTAGCAAGTTGTTACCTACTGAGCTTTTATTTTAGTGACTACAGATTTGAACACAATGGGTTCACACTTAATGTTTCACTTATTAAAACCGAAGCTGAAGAAAGCAGCCTACCTGGACACAAGATCCATTAACAGACAGCTCTTCCTAATCCATTTGCTCCAAGAGCACCTTCCATTTTTTAGTCCTGCAAGCTAGAAACTTAAAGTACACACAGATGCAACAATCAAATTATTGCATCAAGAAACTTAAAAGATCATATCACTTCCCAATCAAGTTGCCGGCACCTATTTCCTCTGTAGATTTTTGACTCATCCATAAAACAAGAAAGAAAAAAAAAAAAAATCTCAAGCCTTAATGCTGGTAGCTTCATTCTTATCAGACTGCATGCACAGAGCTATCCTTTGTGTCCTCTACTCTTACAAGTACCATGCATGTTTGCACAATCTCCTCAAAAACCCTCTTTACACACACATGCAGAATGCTGCTATTCAAAAAATATTTTATCTGCAACCTTCACTCAGTCACTCATTGACAAGTGGGTCATTTTCTTCATAATTGAAGCACGGATGTTGCTTTAAGTTTCATGAACAAATATCCATTAAAACAAGTACATGTTAAACCAAGCTTCTTGTCTGCTACATCAAAATTTGCTTTACCAAGCTCCCTCCTCTGAGCTAGTTCCCCCACCACCCCACTTGTACGTTATGCAAGTGTTTGTGTTTTGCTTTTTTTCCATATATAAAATTTCTTAGAAGAAAAACCAAGACCCCACCCCCCCCCCACAAAAACCCAAACCCCCCCCCCCCCGCAAAAAACAAAACACATGAAGAGCACTGACCGCTTAAGGGGACCAAGCAGCAAAAATCATTTCTATTGCCCTCATGAAATTGCCTATATTAGTGCAACCCCCCTATAGTATGTAGCAGAAGCTATTAGTCCTCAAAAAAGTGGAGATTTCGTAACATCTGAAAGTCAACAGGCTATACCCATCTAATAACATTTGTAGTCTGAATATATCTAAATAAGTATAATTTAGGTAAAGCAACTTCTACTTAATCCTGCTTTCTACTGATTTGAGCAGCTCAAGTCAGAATCCTTCCTCTTCATTTGTTTTTAAAGAGCCTGCTGCCAAACAGATGGAGTCCTAAATTTGGGATTTTACCATTCAAAACCCTGCCGACCCATTACCTTGACTTTATGAATTCTGAAGAAACAAACAGTTTAACGCGAGGGCTTAATCAATAACCAATCCGATGTTTGCACATGATGTGCAAACACGCCGCGCGCAACGCCTGCTAACATTTCGCCATGAACATCTGTTGCCAGAACAATTGTGGCAGCTTTCAGATACAAAATGTTTTTCCAATGGACCCCGGCGCCTGAAATCACTTCTCCCTTCTGCCTGCAGCAGAACCGCTGGGATTGAGCTGGGGCGTCGCTTCCCTTGGGAAAGGGCTGTGCCCCTGGCCGAGGATGCTGAGCTGAGAGATGCAGGTCGCATTCAAGCGGGAGGTTCACGGAAAGTTAAAGGAGGGGATCAGCTGCCCTTACACCAGCAGTTCCCAGACTGACACCACCCATTTAAAACCATACAGCCTTAAGTACCACCACCAGCACAGGTTGCAGTTGCGCCTTAAAGTACCACCAGCAAACGCGGGTCATATAAAGTAGTTATAATGGATCTGCTCACCCGTACCACTGACAGGTTGTCTGCGCACCCCTGCCACAGTCTGGGAACTGCTGCCTTAGACCAGGGCAGGAAGGAGAGGCTGGTACCCGCCGAGTGGAAACTGCAAGAAGCTGCAGAGGGCACCGAGGGAAGGCAGGGCAGGGAAGGCAGCGGCGGGCAAGCTCCGGCGGCTGCTGCACAAGGAGCAGCGCACGCACACGCGTGGCACATACACAGGAACACACGGCACATGCACACACGCACACAAGTGCACGCACCCGGCACACGCACACAGGAGGATGGACCCCCTTCCCCCCGGCGGGCGCACCTTGGCTGACCAGCCGCAGCGCGTGGGTGAAGGACGGGTCGAGCGAGTCCTTCTCCGCCATCAGCTCGGGCAGGTACTTGTCGTCCATGGCCGCGGTAAATCCTCCCCGCGCGGCCGCAGCGCTCCCGCACGGCCCCGGGGCGCATCCAGCGGGCGGGGACGCCCCTAGCCTGGGCAC
>NW_005843258.1:154751-162562 GCF_000455745.1 Alligator sinensis | reverse complement strand
CGCGGTGGGCCTGGGCGGGCCCGCCGGCGGCGGCCGTTGGAGCGGGAGGCGGGAGGCTCAGCCTCTCTTAACCCCTCGTGTGCCACAGCAGCCCGCGGGCCTTCCCTCCCCCTCCCTCCCCCCACGGGCAGGAAGGGCGCTGGAGCCTCCCCTCAGGAAGAGCCCAGCCCGGCGGGGGCGGGAAGCCGGGAGCACCCTCGCAGTGGCAGTAATTCTCACAGGCCACGCCCCACGGTCCGAATGCAAGACGAGCCTTCGTGCTGGTGCCGCTGGGCAAAAAGCGTGAAGACACCACTTGAGCACAGCACGAAACGCGGACGAGTGACGCTAGGAAAACACGTGCCAGTCTCGCACTTTCAGAGGAGATTCATGAGTTATATTACTTGATACCTGAAGTTAAATCGATACGTGAACTATATTACCTGATACCAGAAGTTATATCGATACATGAAGTTACATGACACAATGCATGAATGTGAGAGGCGAGGACCAGCCTGGCTACCCCATCACTCAAATGCTTCCCCGAGAGGTTAACGCTTCCCCTACCGCCCACCCCGCAAAACACTCATGGTTGACTACTGAAATGTTTCCTCTATAAGGGTCCTCCCTCCCCAGGGCTGAATACTCACCGCTCCCAGAAGCCTTACTGCGGCGGCGCCAGCCTCAGGGTGATGCAAGCGGCAACTCCACCAGAGCCGAGCCCGCTCGGGGCTCCCATTTTGTGGGCGCTGTGAACCTGACTAGCAGCCCTCCATTTCAGGTGGCCACAATCCCAAGGAAGCGGACTCAATATGCTGGGTGGCCCCTTCCAGTCCTGTGCGCCAAGGATCAAGCTGTAAGACTATCGCTGCTACATATCTGTGCATGGATACACTTAGTATATTAGCACATATGTTTTACCTTGGGCTTTAGTTTTGAGCTACACCGTGGCTTCCTCATTGGCCTTCAGGAATTTCATCAGAGAAAAACAACAGAGAATCCTCTCTACAAATGCCAGAGAAACAGACAGGGAAAGTCACCATCTTTACAAGTAAGAGCCATAAGTTAAAGGAGCATATAACATTTTAAAGTATCCGTTGATTGCAAGGTTAACAAAGGTAATAACAGGTGATCCGTTGCCCTGAAAACATGACAAAGTATGAACTATAGGTTGATAATCAGATAGCTTTATACCGATTAGTGTTTGTAATATAATCAGAAAGATGTAATAAAATTTCTTGCAAACAAGCCCTGATGTGTTAATGCTTAAGAAACTGCATTCAAAAGTTAGGAAGTGTAGACATAACACAACTCTCCAACTGTTTGTGTTCTTTTTCCTGACCCTAGAAATCTATGAAACCATATTTTAAGATATCAAATAGAAGATTTAATACAAACTGGAAGGTCTTACATCATTTCACAGACAGCGTTACAATAAAAAGTATACTTGCCTTGATTAATTTTTCTGATGATCTTCAAAATAAACCCAAGCCAGAGCTACATGTCCAGAAGCAATTCATATTCGGTCAGCAGTCTCTAAAGTAATCCACCATTGAGCAAGGACTCAAATGCAGTAATCAAGAAATTGCTGGCACACTGGTTAGGTTCCAGTTTGACACAATTGTTGTTCTCTGGTACGCACAGGACTTGAAGATTAATATTTATTAAATGAAATCAGCGTTTTAATGCAATATGTAAAAAAAAAAGATCAAATATGAGTAAAGATAAAAGTTTTACAATTATGAATAACTGAAAACAGCTTTGGAACCGGGATGACCTTAACAAAAAAATTAAGAGTCAGGCATAAAATACAGGCATCCCGCATCTTACGCAGGGGTTACGTTCTAAAGGCAGCACGTAAAGGCAAAAATCACATATAGTGAAGTCACATATTACCGTGCCAGTGGTGACTGCCTCTGCCTCCAAAACCTCCCACCACCGCCGCAGAGCCGCGCTTAGAGCTGTGCGGCCGGCAGCGGCGGCGCAGCAGCACGGGGTGGTGGTGGGGATGGCAGCCCCGCCCCACCCACGTATAGTTGAATTCGCACAAGTTAAATGTGTGTATGATGCGACATGCCTGTACTTGTGCAACAGGTTGTTTGAAGTTAATAGTTGCAACTGAATGCAACATTTGCTATTGGCAACTATGGCAATATTTTAAAGTACTTAACTGGGGAGAGGCTAAATCAAAGTTACTAATTAAATAAAGTGTGAGACTAAACAGGGAATGTAAAAGCCAAAATTACAAGCAGTTGGGGAAAAAAAGTTGAGCTAGAGTATTTTTTAATTCATCCTTGACTGAATATTGTAAACACACGTTTAAAATGCAGCCATTTGTTGGTTAAGAGGTCAGGCAGACAACTTTTGCACAGAACATGTGGGACTGTAATCCTTGGTGAAGGACATGAGAAAAATATTCCTACTTCTGTGACTAAACCATAAGATAAAGTGTTTGCAGAGTACAGGACCTTAATTTGATAAGCCCACATTCAAACTATCTACACTGGATGAATCACAAAGAACAGGCCTTGGAAAGAGAAGGTGTTTTGAATTGGCCAAATTAGTGTTTCTGGTTTTATGGAACCTCAGGTGCTTTTAATGTGAAAACAAATACCAGCTTAGCAAGGATGCATCTAAAACGTTGTCCTCCTTCGCAGGAAATCAGAAAATACAGTCATTACCAGTTTATCCACATTTTAGCCTATTGTTCAAGTCAAAATCAGCATCTAACTAGTGAAGCACACTGTGTTCTCCACCACAGTCAGAATAAGGACATTAAATCAAAGGGCTTCAGTAAATCAGGAACAGGAAGGGGTGAGGGAACAAAGACTAGTAGCTATGTAAGCATAGAAGGTGCAGGTTGAGGGAAGCAGACCCAGGTGGACCCCATGAGGGGATTTAGTAGCATAGCTGCATTTTGCATTGGATCTAGCACAGGAACCTCTGGAGATTTTTTTTAGTCTCCAAAAACATCCCCCTTCCCTACCCTTCTCTTTTCCCCTCCTCCTGCTACAGCTGCTTCCTTCCCCCACCCCTCCATCTGGGGCAGGATAAAGCTTCAAAGTGATTCCTGGGGTAGGTTCAGGGGCAAGGGTGTTCCCTTTTCCTGCACCTGCTTGGGGGGAATGGAGGGGAGAAGGACCAGGCACGGTAGTGAAATCACCCTCTTCCCATCCCCCTCCTCCCAAATCTGGCTGCTACAGCATTTAACATTCCCAGCCCACTCATGGCCCCTTGGAGCGGGCAGGAGCAGCTTTGAAGTTTCCAGGGACAGTGGAGAAAGCAGTAGGAGCGGGGAATGTGCTTCTGAGCATGGAGGGAAAGGTGGGGATTCTAACATGCTTGGAGGACTTTGAAAAAGTCCCCAGAGGCTGCCACATCAGGGTCTACCCTTATCCATGAGGGTGGCAGGAGCCTGGGAATCGAGGTGCAGCCACCCCTCCAGTGGCATCTCTGCCAAATCTTGGATCCACCCCTGAAGCAGACTAAGCTCTAGTTACTGGGCTGACAAAATCCCTTGAAAGGCTTAAAGCCAAAAGGATCAGTCCTTAAAACTATTGTCTTCTTTATTGAAAACCAAAGGAAATTCAAGGATGACAGCAGTCCAGTAGATATTAGTATTACTGTCTTCAAAGCTCATTCAGAAACAACATTTCAGATTCCAAATATTCATGATTTTTTTAAACTGTTTTTCCTCTGCTTTCCAATAGGCTGAAGAGTCTTGTTAATGAAAAAGCCTGTGTAAACACACACACTGCTGTCAACAATTAACCACAGTACACACAGCGTGATCAAGAAGGAATCTTAGAATTGTTTCTTCGATTAACATAATACTTCCTCACTGTAAACAAAATATTGGAGATGCACTTACTAATATTATGATACTGTAACAGTGATGTTGCAGCTATAACGGTCCAGAAATTATGCAAAAAGACAAGGATTTCTTACGGTGATACCTTGTATTGGACAAACTATATAACTGGGATGAAGTTAGACAAGCTTTTGAATGCAAGAGGAAGAATGTCTTGCATTCAAAAGCTTGTCTAACCTTATCCCAGCTACATATTTTATTGGATGAACTATCACCCTGAGAAATCCTTGCCTTTTGCAGTATTAATGTTCCCATATAACAGCAGCATTCAAACATATGATGGTTCTTCCTTCCTTTGGAATTAAATATCTTCCAATATGTGGAGCAAGTTACTTTTGAGGACATGCTTGTGTGGGTTGTAATTGAGTTGTCCCTTCTGTCTGCTCAGTGGGTGGTTCTATAGGCTTGTCGGATTTGCAGCTAGTGTTCTTCTCACTTGCCATTTCAGCATCACAGGTTGTATTTTCATTCTCAGATCAGGCTACACTAATTGGAGCAGTCTTTAAATTTTTGCAGATTTGCTTAAATAACTCCATTCCTTGTCTCTGTTGCATGCGACTAGCTTTGTCCCAGGGGTTCAGTTACAATGCTAGAAGTGTCTTTGAAAACTATGCAAGTCCTAGTTATACTGGAGTTTTTAAAGAAATGTTTTGGAGTTCTGGCAGGTTTATCACAGTTGGATGTGTCATCCTTTTCATTCCATCCTCTTTGTTTATTATGCTATAATTTTGTAACTTGGGGCACTAGAAGGGACTAACTAATAGTATGACTGATTTGAACCTTCATATTAATATCTTTACTGTGCACTGATAGTGTTAGAGTTATGATGTAGCTGATGATAGTCCAAGACTTATTTGACTGGCAAGGAATTTTTGGGTTGATATTTCTTATTGGATCAATTGTATGGCTGGGATAAAGATAGACAAGCTTTCAAATGCAAAGCATTCGTCTTCAGGCCAGTGCTTTGGTATTCAAGTAAAACTAGGTAAAGATCTTGACATTCTTCATTTGTTTTGTAATTATCCATTTGGCTTGGTGGGGGTGTGTGGTTACACACTGAATTGTGGGTCATACAGTACAATACATATGCTAGCTTAGTTGTATAAGCAAATCTTAAAATCCTTAGCAAAATTTTAAGATGTCTTAGACACATTGTTATCCCTTACCCAAAATGTAATTTATTGCAAGTTCCATGTCTGGTGAATATTATCTCCATGTGATTCAGTACAGCACTGTATCATGTATTGCTTAGTTGAGCTGCTTTAAAAGAGAGAGGACTAAGATCAGCCAGCAAGTAGCAGTTTCATCAGTACTTAAATAGCTGCCAATTGCTGCCAAGCACTTTATAAATGACCGTAGTTTTCTTTCAGGTTTCTCCTCTGGTAGTATTCACAAATACAATGTCATGGTACTGCCTTATGTGTTAATAGATATGCTTGCTCACAGGGCCAGGAGAAAAACAAACAAAAACAAAAAACCAACAACAACAAATTTGAGTATTTCAGAGTGAAGATGGAGGGAAAGGAATAATAGTGATACCATGATGGGGTCTACTAGAGACTGCTAAACAAGTTAAAAGAGAGATGCTATTCTTCTGTAAAGTGCTATGTATCCCTCGTGAATCTTCTTCAGAATAACCATGTGCATTTCTCTGGAATTATCTTTCTTTCAGCACCAGTCCATTATGTACAATGAACCCTTTTGCCTTTTCCAGAGTTTCTGATAAAGCCTAGGATACTTCCCCCCCCCCCCAATTAAGGCTCTCAGTACATGCAGTACCAGGCAAATTTTTGCAATGGTGTTGCTCCAGCTACTAGTAGTAATATGTCTATTTCTAGTTTTACTGCCTTACTTTATTGTAGTATTTAGGAAATTTTGGACAGTGAAGGCATCCTTCATGTTCTCAAGCCTTTCACCAGCATGCCATTCAGAAATCACTTGCTTTCTTTCATGCCTAAATCAGCGACCTTGTGATTCCTGCTTATCTTAGTATAATACTGCAAGTGCAGTTTCCAGTTCTTTGGGGGTGGGGAGGTTGATGCTTTTATTTGCTTTACCTTTATTTTGGATCAAGTTTGATGTTTCCTTTCTAAGGTGTGACCCAAGTACCTCATTAGGTCTATATGTGTTGCAGTTCAGTTTTAGGTTGCACTTACTTCAATCTTGTGTCTGTACACTGTCATAGGTATGTACAGAGCAGAGCTAAGCATATAAGCTCAGGCCCCAAGCTGAGCTCTTTTACTTTGGCTGCTATCTTTAGTTAAGGACCCACTGTTCAGGGTTATTGCACCCGAGTTAAGCCCATAGCACCACCATCCTGAGTTTGCAAGAGATGCAAAAGAAACAAACACAGTTAAACAAATAAACTACTTAGCTGTTTGCCGGCTTCATTCTTCCAACTTGCCAGGCTTCTCCCAGGTTTTACTTGCCCTATAGCCTCTTATCTTTCAGAGGCTTTGAGGGCCTGCAGGGCTTGTGCAAACAAAAGAGAAGTCTTGCTTACAACCCCTTCCTGCAGCTGCTAGACCTCTGCTAACCCCAAGCTCCAGACAGCTTGACGTTACTGCTACAGCCTCTCTAAGGTTGCTTTCAGCTTCCTTTTATTTCCCACCCTGCTGGTTCAGGTGGCTGGCTCTCTCCTTCACTCCTCACACCTGGGTTATCTCCCTTGCTGGGAGGCTTCATCCTCCCACCTGGGTCCTCAAACTCTGGTGAATCCTTCCAGCTGGGTAGGTTGGGGGAAAGCTCTCAAGGTATGGGGCTCTTCAGTCTCCTCCATATCCGTAGTAACAGGACCAGGCCCTGTTATACTATCAAAAACAAGAACATGACAAAAAACCTCTTCATGCTGCGTTGTCCTATAATGTGATGGATAATGACTGGTTCTTGCCAACCCTGCTAGCATGTTGTGCACTTTTCCTTTTACCTCTTGTGCAGCACTGACAAGAAAGGTGATTTATTTTGAAACACCATCTTCCTAAGGTAGTACTGAAAGGCATTACTTTGCTTCTCTTTGCCCAGTTCCATTTACCAATTTCTAGACTATTCATTCAGTGCCCTGAATACACAGTTCTTGCAGGGAACATGATGCCATCTATGCTGGCTAAGCCACACTGTTCCCTATTATTGCTTTGTTTAGATGGGGGGTGGGGAGTTTCCTGCTACCACCACTGAACTAACCCATTCTGATGGTTTCTCTGCCTTTTCAGTTTGATGTAATTATGCCATACACTGGAGGGCTTTCTCTACCTTGGGTTTTATTGTTAATAGCAATTGCCTCAGTGCACATGCTACGGGGATAGCATTTGTAGATAGCTTGATTTAACAATGTCCCAGTGGACACTGTACCTCCAAGCACATCAGGAAATACTTTCCTAATTTTCTCCTCTGTGAGATGTCCTTTTATGGGTTCTACTTCCAGTATGATTTTTATCAAGTGATATGCTGCTACATTAGCTGTTACTACTGAGGAAAGAACCTGGACTTATTGTAGATCGTTTTCTGAAAACATCAGCCTAACAGTAAACAGTAAAAATGAATTTTAGGAATTATTAAGGGAACTGAAAATAAAACAAAGTGTGATTATAGCACTGTATAAGTCACTGATACACTTACACCTGGAATACATGCAGTTTTGGTTCCCTGACCTCAACTAAAAGAGGCACAGAGAAGACCAATAAGGATGGTCAAAGGTGCAGAGAGGCTTTTGTAAGTGGAGAGACTGAATATGCTATGACATGCCAGCTAGTATGGAGAAAGTAAATTAGTGTTTTTTGTGAAGGTAGTATAAGAGTGATGTTGTAGCCATGGTGGTTCAGAAATTATGTGAAAAAGGGAAGGATTTCTTAGGGCAATGTCTTTATCCGAATGATATTGTTGGTTCAATAAAAATTAGATAAGTTTTTTAATACAAGGCATTCTTCACTGGGCATTCATAAATAAATAATTCCAGCCACAAATG
>NW_005843258.1:152371-154720 GCF_000455745.1 Alligator sinensis | reverse complement strand
AAAGAGTGCTACCAGAGTGGCAAGCATGGAATGTGTTATAAACATTAAAATTACTTTTTGTTGAATCTGCTAATGAATGTATAGTTTACTTTTGAGTCACATGTGCAGATTCAATATATCCACCAACCTGTCCTCCCTTTTTGAAATAGCTGCGTCATAATGTACAGACTGTTGCAACCCCTTCGACTGGTTTTCATTTCCTTTCTGGGTAGTAGTGATCATCTTTTCTCTTCTTCATGGTTTCCCTAAAGATGTGCTATACTGAATACTATATGGGTTTCCTTTCTGGGTATTGGCTACAACAACCTCTATCCAGCCCTGAGCAAGTGGCTTTCCTTCATCCATGTCAGATTCAGACAGCTCCTCATCGGATGTAGGTCGTTCAACAGCACTAGATCCTGGACAGTCAGCCCTGTCACTTTTTAGTGTAGCATTATTGATCAAAACATAGGTTTCAAAGCTGGTGGCTCAACAACATGTAGGTCTGTTGCTTCTGTGCTCTGTTTGCCAGTCAGTCCTGATTCTCATAATTGCTCAACGTGGAAGCGCCAAACAGCATTAGGCGCCACTTGTATTGCATAGGAGAAAGGACCCACAAATGTAGGCTGCCATTTAGGTGTCCAGTAATCACTGACCAGTACTGTTGGTCCTACATGTAGCTGCCAAGGGGCATCTGGTTTTTTTTTGTCATGGCATGACTCATTTGGCAATTTTTAACATGTTGCTGCTAGTCCTGTTTTAATCATTCCAAAATTGACCTGAGGATTGCAGCCCATAAACAGCATTGCCAGGGTCTCATTCATTATAATACATACTGCACTTTGGTATGCTGACAAAAAGTGGGCCATCTTATCCTATACTGACCCTGCCTCTTCTACCATGGAGAGCAAGAAATTTTTGCAGGACTGTACAAGTCATTCAGCCAGCCTAAGGGTGGCTTGGTGGTATGGTACAGAAGGGAAGTGTCACACATCATTTTTCTCCATGAACCCCTGAAACTCACCTGAACTGAACTGAGGTCAGTGTCATTTATAATGCGATTTGAGAAACCTGTCTTTGCAAACAGTTTTTCTACGGTCTGTGCTGTTGTAACACTTTACGTACAGAAAACTTCTGGGTATTTGGAGTGGGCATCCACCACCACTAGGTACATCCTTCCAGAAAAGGTCCTGCAAAAATCAATATAGAGCCATTTCTACAGTTGTAAGGAAGCCAGGTTGGACATGTTCTGTACCTGTTGCTATCCCAAACTTTACTTAACAAGATGTTCTGTTTGTTGAAGCTAAGGGTTAGTGATCTGTGACCAATGTAAACTTTCTCCCATAAGTACTGATTACATTTCTTCACTCACCACATGAGAATTAAAGTTGCTTTGTCATTTATATGCCTAATGCCATTCTGCTGCAAATGCTGTAGGCCGTTCAATGCCATTTGCCCTGGTATACAATATAACAGCTCAAATGTCACGTGAGCATACGTTAAATGCTGGCTTCCTCGGCAATGATGGGTTTAAAAGTGAACAAGTACCCTATCGGATATGACCCACTTTTTTGGTACAAATCTACTATAATAATTAATAAATCCTAGAAAAGATCTAAGTCACAAAAATATCTTTTGGCTGTGAGGCTTACAGAATTGCATTAATCTTCTCTTGAGATTTATGTAAGCCTTGTGCATCAATAACGTGTCCACAATAAGCAATTGACTCTTTGAAAATTTGACATTTTGCAAGGTTTGCTTGCAAACCCATATTCTTCTAAACATTCTAATATTCTAGAAATATTCGCTTCATCATTTTCATCACTTACAGTAATGTCATCCAAATAACACTGTGTTCTTGGAATGCCTTGTAACACTTAAGCCACTGCTTCTTGCCATATAGCAGGAGCTGAGGCAGTGCCAAATATCATGCCCCACTCCATCCTACACTGTCAAAAGGAACTTTTCAAAATGCAACCTAAGCATGCCTAGTGGAGTGAAAAGAAAAAAAGTGAATCCATCTTAGGAAGATCAGGGAGACCCTCTCGGACACGCTTCATGGGGGACATATGACTTTAGCAGCCAACTTAAGTAAGTCCCCAGGACGCCTTGATAAGTTATGCTGGAAGCCTCTGTGAAGATTGGAGCAGCTTTCTGCCAGGGAGCAACCATAGCAGGAAGCTATTCACTTTGTTGTTTATAGAGCAATAAGCATGGAGGGATCCAGGAGTAGCTGCCATTCCTGTTTCCATTTCACGGACCCGAAATACTAGGAGTTCTCAAAAACTGTTCATAGATTCATAGATGTAAGGGTCGGAAGGGACCTCAATAGATCATCGAGTCCGACCCCCTGCATAAGCAGGAAAGAGT
>NW_005843258.1:151739-152340 GCF_000455745.1 Alligator sinensis | reverse complement strand
AGATGACCCCAGCTAGATACTCATCTAACCTCCTCTTGAAGACCCCCAGGGTAGGGGAGAGCACCACCTTCCTTGGGAGCCCGTTCCAGACCCTGGCCACTCGAACTGTGAAGAAGTTCTTCCTAATGTCCAATCTAAATCTGCTCTCTGCTAGCTTGTGGCCATTATTTCTTGTAACCCCCGGGTTACAAGAAATAAGAAATGTTCATCACTGGCTTATGGTCTATCCTCCACACAGGAACAATATAACTTGTATATTGTGATTTTCAGTGTTTGTCCATTGGACAGTTTTCATTTGTTACCCATTATCCCATTATTGTCCTAGTAAAAGGACTTGATAATTTTAGACACTTTGGCTAGGTAGCAACAGTCCAAAAGCCCAAGGCCGAATCAATTCAGTCTTTGCAGGTTAGTCTAAACTGCACAAATTAAATTGAAACAGAAGTGAACAGACATTTACCTTTGATTCAGGTATTCAGCCACATGCTTGCAGTGGCTCAGACCAGGCGCTGGGGGGCACTAGAGCACAGCTGTCTGGCTGTGTGTTCACTTCCTTTTCCTGCTGCCCCCAAGGTCTCTGGGATTTGCAGTCCAGAATTAC
>NW_005843258.1:149188-151729 GCF_000455745.1 Alligator sinensis | reverse complement strand
CAGGAATATGCAGGGTTGCTCATCACTTCTTCTTCCTGCTTCCAGGTGCCTATGGGATTTGTAGTCCACAGTTGCAGTCAGCACCAAGTTTGAGCACAGGAAGGGGTGTTTAACCCCCCTCTTTGGCCCCAGACCCCAGCCAGGGTGTGCCTGGGGAATCAGTCCTCCCCTGCAGACTGGGCTGCATACCCAGCCTAGATTACCTTCCCCCACCCCCTTGTCAGCCAGCCCTCACTGCTCCAGCTAGTGAGCAGAGGGGTGGGGCCAGCCCTGCTCTGTGGAGCTGGCAGCCCAGCCCAGGGCTAGAAAATATACTGGGATGTTGGGGAACTGTGATTTAACATGAACGAGGAAGGGGTCTGGGAGAAGCATGGGGGTATGTGCCCCCGGATCTGTGCACAAGGTGAGGGAGGGCTGCCAACTGCAGGCTTGGGGCCAGGGACTGCACTGGCCTCTTCCCGGTGGGGTTGGGCTGGGGCTGCACTCAGGGCAGACAGTGATGGCACTAGGAGAGCCGGGGCTATGGGGTGGGCTACAACCATCCCAACATTTACAGTAGCCCTGGCCCAGCCCCCTGCCAGGAAAACGCCAGCGCAACCCCTGCTCGTGACCCTGCAGTGGGTAGCCCACCCTTGCCCTGCGCACAAATCCAGGGCCCCCCATGCCTCCCCTGGGGGCGTGCACAGTGGTGAGGAGCCCCCCTTCTCCTCCCCATGCCTCCTGGACAAGACACCTATGACTCTGTCCCACAACCTACCCTGCCCTGGCTGTGCAGTGTCTGCCCCTGCCCAAACCCCACTCCCTCCCTCACCATTAGGGCCTCGATCTGCCCCCCCCTTCCCTCCCCAATACCCTTTCCCCACACAGACTTACCAGCAGGATGCTGGTCTCCAAGCTGTCAGGCTGTGTTCCTGGCCATGTGCATACTGCGACTGTGCATAAGCACATGGCGTTTATCGGTGACGTTATCGGCTACAGTGGCCAAGAAAAGCTGATTGCTGATAATGTCAGTTTTTCTTTTATTGGTGCCGATATGATATGTACCGATATATCAGTGCACTCCTATTTTAAAGTTCATATGCCTCCCATGAACATTCCAGAAGCCTGGCTTAATACCCCTTCTAATTGTTGCATAACTGTTTCTGCAGGGACCTTTGAAAATGCCTGCAGCATTTTTATTCAATTCCAGTCCAAGGAATCTTTTAGCCATTCACGACCCCACAGAGCAGGCCCCCTTTTTTCAATAACATAAGTCTAAGAGGTGCCGCTTAGTATTATATTGTGCTGGCACTGACATCACCCCCACTGACACAATCTTCTTTCCTCTGTAAGTTTTTAACAACACTGGTGTCTTCCTTAATTTAATATTTTTACAAGTTCTTTCATATTCTGCATATGAAATAACAGACACTGCAGAGCCTGTATCCAACTCCATTTTAAGGGTTTTTCTAGCAACCTGAGGTGTCAGCCAGATGGCTGATTTATCACCCTTGTTCACATGATATAGGCCCAGACTAGCTACTCTATTCTCACTATCTGTGTCACTACTGTTCCCATCTAATATAGATACCTTTTTATTCCTTTTTTCAGTATTGTATCTTACTCTCATCTTTATTTGCCTTAGCACAGTACACTGGCTGGATATGCCCTTTTTTCTACGACTTTGGCAGTAGCATTTCTTAAATCAGCAATTAGCTGGGGTGTGGGACCCTTTTCCACACTGATAGCACACATCAGGCTGCTGCCTGCACTTGCTTTGCCATTGCATATTCCTGGGTTCAAGGGCATATTGGAGGTGGGGGGAAGTGCAGTGGTGCAGTTGCACCCTGCTTTGATTTCTGCTCTAAGCAAATTTTAAACCAACTCTCTGGAAGGGGAAGTGCCAATTCTATTCGGGCAACACTGAGGGAGTCAACTGACTTCATGGGTCATTATAATCTATGTGATTCCTGCTACTCTGTCTTCACTCCACAGGTGTTAAGGACCCTCTGTCCTTTTTTAATGATGTTTATTATATCATTGATGTTCCACTATTCCAGCTATCCTTTTTTCTGCAATTTTGCTGTCTGTTAGCCATTCTTGGTAACATCTCTTTTCAGTTTTATAGCCCTGCAGACTGTTTTTAACTCTAGCTAAAAATCTTAATTCAGGTGTGGTAATATTAACTTGGGTGTGGAAGTGGCTGACATTGATATATTGAATGGATTGTCATGAATTCACGAAGGCTAGATTTTGTTTTACAAATCTCAAGAAGAGATGTACATTTATAGATTCATAGATTCATAGATGTTAGGGTCGGAAGGGACCTCAATAGATCATCGAGTCCAACCCCCTGCATAAGCAGAAAAGAGTGCTGGGGCTAGATGACCCCAGCTAGATACTCATCTAACCTCCTCTTGAAGACCCCCGGGGTAGGGGAGAGCACCACCTCCCTTGGGAGCCCGTTCCAGACCCTGGCCACTCTAACTGTGAAGAAGTTCTTCCTAATGTCCAATCTAAATCTGCTCTCTGCTAGCTTGTGGCCATTATTTCTTGTAACCC